>NW_019397933.1:7665-51236 GCF_000591075.1 Eurytemora carolleeae | reverse complement strand
TTCTTTTAAATTACTTTCGAACCCGGGGTCCAAAAATCGTTCTCTAGGAAATTACCGGTGTCTGTGTGTGTGTATGTGTGGGGGGGGGTATTTAAGACCCTTTCTCCACCACACACATTTTCTTTGACTTTTTAAGTTGACCTGTATATATATATTTGTGAAGTCTTGTTATTAAACTTCTCTGCTTTTATAGTTTGACGAATCTAGTTCTAATTAATGTCTTCCTGTCTCTCTCAAGCTAAAAAGCTCAAATTTGTCATTCATTTTAGCCCCGAAAGGATGAACATAAGTTCTGTGTGGGAATTGTCCAAATTTCAACGTTTTCTTTGATAATTTATTTTAGGAAACTACGACGAATCCTGGCGAAAAAAAGATGTTCTACCCAACGGTAAGAAAACCAAGGGAAGAATGAAAATAAAAATGGAGTTCATTGATAACAAACTCCGGAGATACACAACCTTCTCAAAACGGAAAACTGGGATTATGAAGAAGGCCTATGAACTCTCAACACTGACCGGTTAGTGGATATTATATTAAAATTATATTTTTATGAGATATTAAAACATCACAGTTTATCAAAAAAATATTCAGTCAAATTTATTTTGAATGTCATTGTCAGGGACCCAGGTGATGTTGTTGGTTGCATCAGAGACCGGTCATGTGTACACCTTTGCTACCAAGAAGCTCCAACCAATGATTACATCAGAGGCGGGCAAAGCATTAATCAAAACCTGTTTAAACTCACCAGAAGAAGGAGACACAGATGGTAGATTTTCAAATTTTTTAATTCAAAAAATTCACTGTAGTATATTTACGATTTTCTCATTATTAGTATAAAATTTACAACTTTTATTTTTTAGAAGTTGTGATTTCATATTCGATAAATAAATACAACAAAACGACCTAAGTTAAATGACTTACTGACTTTACCAGGACGGGATGGAGACGAGAGGATGTGTGCTGCCGGATTTGAGGAGACGGATCTAGGATGTGTGATGGAGGAGCAGGAGGAACAGGAAGGATTTGGAGATAATAATGATGATCTCGGAGGTTGGTTCGGAGTTATGAATTGTGTTTTCTGTGAAATGTTTCATCCATGGAATGTCTTGTCTGTGAAATGTTCCATCTATGAAATGTTCGATCTTTAAAATGTCTTGTTTATAAAATGTTCCATCTATGAGATGTCTTCTCTATGAAATGTTCTCTGAGAAATGTTCCATCTATGAAATGTTCATCTTTAGAATGTCTTGTCTATGAAATGCCCATCTATAGAATATCTTGTCTATGAAATGCCCATCTATAGAATGTTTTGTCTATGAAATATTCCATCTATGAAATGTCCATCTATGGAATGTCTTGGCTATGAAATGTTCCATCTATGAAATGTCTTGGCTATGAAATGTTCCATCTATGAAATGTCTTGGCTATGAAATGTTCCATCTATGAAATGTCTTTGTTTTGAATTGTCTTGGCTATGAAATGTTCCATCTATGAAATGTCTTGGCTATGAAATGTTCCATCTATGAAATGTCTTGGCTATGAAATGTTCCATCTATGAAATGTCTTTGCTATGAATTGTCTTGGCTATGAAATGTCTTGGCTATGAAATTTTCCATCTAAAAAATGTCTTGCCTATGAAACTTTCCATCCATGAATTTTCTTGGCTATGAAATGTTCCATCTATGAAATGTTACATATATGAAATGTCCATTTGTGGAATGTCTTGTCAATGAAATGTTCCATCTATGAAATGTCTTGTCAATGAAATGTTCCATCTATGAAATGTTACATATATGAAATGTCCATTTGTGGAATGTCTTATCAATGAAATGTTCCATCTATGAAATGTCTTGTCAATGAAATGTTCCATCTATGAATTGTCTTATCTATGAAATGTCTTGGCTATGAATTGTTCTTTCTATAAAATGTATTTCTAAAAAATCTTAAACTAAACATAATATGAACAATATAGAATAAACAAACCTATTATTAATCTGTATTATATCTGATATTGTATTGTAGAGACCGAGGAGCAGATTGATGCTCCGTCTGATGATGAATCTAACGAGATGAATGATTCTCCAAGAAATCTGTCTCTCCGGAAATATCCTGAAGGTTTGAATAGTAACACCAAACTAGAGACAAGATCTATTTACAAACAGTCCGAACCTTACTCAGATGAACCCCGAGCTGTCTCCTCCTCGGTATACATCGGGCAGAGATCCAACCCCGGAATACATCCGTCCTCAATATCCCAGGAGCTACTAGCACAGTTAGGATACAGTAATCTTCTAGCACAGTCCTTTTATTTATCCCAACAGAACCAGGAGGAGAGAATATCAGATAGTTTACCACGGAAACCTTTTCAACTGGAGGATTCTGTAATTTCTCATTTACTTCCGCGGGAGCCTCTTCCTCAATTACCTACTCCGCAGTCGGAGGCAAACCTTTCTCATTTAATGGCTCCGCGGTCGGAGGCAAACCTTTCTCATTTAATGACTCCGCGGTCGGAGGCAAACCTTTCTCATTTAATGGCTCCGCGGTCGGAGGCAAACCTTTCTCATTTAATAGCTCCGCGGTCGGAGGCAAATCTATCTCATATATCTTCTCCGCATTCAGAGTCTAATCTTTCTCCGGAAAATCTTAGTTTAAACAAAGATTAAGATAAATAGCAGTCGAATATTTCTACAGTGATAACCAGAATATTCTGAAAATGGGAAGACGACTTTTGGACAAAGAAACCCATTTTACTTAATTTTTTTAATAAGTACGTCTCGTTAAACTAATTGGTTTGGTTACAACATCAAACACACTTTAAGTATTGCTATAAAGTCGTCTTACTATTTTTATTTTTCTGGTTATCACTGTATATGTTTGTTTATTAATACCCATTACCAAAGAATAAATTTAATATTTAATTAGCATTATTTTTATTCATTTAGATATAAAAATAAAGAAAATGTTAGTGCAGGTGTTTACAATTATTATTTAAGAGTTTAACAGAGTTATACAAATATAACTTTGTACAAAGCGCGGGTGTATTCTTTTAAATTACTTTCGAACCCAATAATAAAAAACTCTTGTTCTCAATGCCATTAAATTAACCAAATAGTTGATATATCTGATGTTTTCAAGGAACTAGAAACCTGATCTCAAGTCACATTTCATTAATGAACAGGTTTACCCGATTCACAACCATTTACCCTCAAATATAGTTGAGATATCTTTGTTTTTCTTTCTGAAAATTGTTAGTTTCAGTTTCCTAATTCTTTTTAAACTTGACTTAATGAATAATAATACACTTTACAGAGAGACAAAGAAGGAAGAATCTATCTTTTTTAGAGATAAACAATTGTAAGCGACGATATATTGCTTTCAGAAAAAGGTTTAAAGAGAACCGGTTTGAATCGAGCATTTACCTCATTTAGTCCCTCACTCTTAAAGATAATTTTACTTAATTATATCCAGTTTCTTAGTCGCCCTAACATGGGTATCTATCTATTTACACTGTTTTCATGTGCGTAGTTAGGGGGAGGGAATAGATGGTAGTTAACCCCCCCCCCCCGGAAATCCTTAACTACGCTTATATTTGACTACGAACCATAGTGCGGTTGTATCTATATATGGAATTTGAATTACATTTTAATATGTTAATAAAGTGGTGTTTTGTTATTGTTATATTGGAGAAGGTCGTCCATATGGATGATGCTTGACCTCGCTTGAGGCCAGAGGCTGGCTCTGTTCCTGAAACAAAGCAAAGTACATATTACTTCGTTTATAATGATCTTACCAGAAAAAAAAAGAAAAAAATAACCCGAGTATTCACGACCGGTCAAGTAAATGTCATAAAAAGCGTTTTCTTCATATTTTTGGGTAACTATTTATTGAAGCTAGTGGAAACTGGTTTCTGACCTACGATAATTTTGATTTATGATAATTTTAAGAAAGCTGCAGAATAGGAATTAGTTTGGAAACTCTTTAGGTTGGTTACCATAGCACCGTCCCCTTTTGTTTTTATTTTGTTCATCTTTCAGTTTAAAGTCTCAACTTGTATCCGTCTGTTCATTTTATGCTTATAATATTTGCAAAAATTATTTTAATGTAAATATTCGCCTCTAACCAGCATCAAATAACATTTTCAAATAAGATACAGGGTGTCCCACGAAACATGACAATAGCAAGACGAATTGAAAGTCGGCTTTGGTATTTGAATTTATTTGTGACATTTAGTCTTCTATCTACTTTAACATGTATGATTCTTGAAACAATTATCACATAATTCTCCTAGCCCTGGCATTTCCAAAAAGTTACAAATTTATATATTTTAATCATAAAAAATGGAGACCATTAAAGCTCAAAATAGTTTATGATCGACCACTTTATTTATTTCGAGTCCCAGGACGATCTCATGGACGATCATATGTTTTGTGAGGTTTTTAACTAACCTTGATTTCCGGTGATATGTACGGAGTATTATTCTGGAAGCACCATTTTTCCTGCTTCTTCGCGTACAGTACTGATCAAATTTAAAACACAATTAATTTAAAAAAAGCTAAAAACTTATTTTAGTTTTTTTAAAGATACTGTAAGCATGAATTCAAGTGACCCTCCATGCAAAGATGGCAATTTCTGATATACGCACGTGGATTTAACGGTTCTGTTAATATTCCAGAAAGCTGTGACTTTCGATCACAATTTGACCCATTAAACATAATTTTTTAACTATTTTTGTTAAATACTTTTTTGTCGGAATATACATTTTGAATGAAAAAATATAGAATAAACAAATCCGTAAGTTAAAAGTGTCTATTCTGTTTTACAACAGTAGAAATGCGCAAGTTGCTTTTGTTGAGAAACCACAACCGAAAATAATAAGTTTTCGAAATTGTAAACATCAATATCTAGTTCATATTTGATCAGAAAAAGCTTATAAAGGCACGTTTGCGATTTTGGCATTGACATCTCTGCATAAAGCGTCACTTGAAATTACGTTCCTTCCGCGGTCCCTTTAAAGAAGAACCGAGACTCACACTTTTTTCTGTTAATATTTCGAGTTTTTCTTGAAAAAAATTGTTTTTTGATCATTAAATCTTTATAATAAAGCTCTTAGCTCATTTAATTATACTTGGGGGTAACATTGGCTGACAAAATAGATTTATTTCTTCAAAAATCAAACTTTTTTTGTCAAAAGACGAATTTATTTTTATTTCACGTGCAACGCTGGACATTAATTCAACTCCTTTAGCAGCTTATAGTATCATATAAAATTCTAGTAATTAAATTAAACGTTAAGATAAAAAATGCCATTTAATATTTTCTGAAAAGAAGAAAATTAAAATATTTTTCTAACCTGTTAAACCGATTATGATGGCTAAGATGAGAAGAATGATCAAAGAAATAACAAGAATTATCGCAGTCTTAGGATCAGCCTGTCAGAAGACAAATTATGCAACTAATTTTGATATCCAACCTACTGTCATACTGATCTAATATTTTCCACGCTTGCTTTTAGAAAATTGAGTAAATACAAAAACCACATTTTAAAAATTCCTAAATTACATTTTCTCGAAACTACAAAATCTCTAACATTAAAATCTGTGGCCCCAGCACTCGGGAAAGTCTGATCTAGCTTAGAATACGGAAAACAATATATCTAATAGGGATTTTGTACAGTGAAACCCTTAATAAAGAATACATCGAAAAAACTCATCAAATGTCGTATTCTTCACTTTCTGATAATGGAATGTTGCAGATATTTAGTTTTTTAATTAAATGAGTATATGGAACTCTTTAAAACTGTTCCCGCATATTCATGGCTATTTACTTATTTTCGCAAATACTGATATTTGCATTTGATAAATTCTTCCGATGTATTCGTTATTAAGGGTTTCACTGTAGCATATTGGGTAATTCAGTCTTTTACATCCTGAGTCACAGGTCAACCCGTAGATCGGTTGACAAGTTACCAATTAAATAAATTAAATTCAACCTGTGATGGGACATCCTCGTCCTCGGGCCAAGGTTTATCAACGGTTATTCTAAACTCTTGTTCTCCGGATAGTTCAACCTTGCTGCGATAATAAGTTTTTTTTAAAGAGATTGTTCATATGTTTTAACATGAAATTGAAATTAACAACACTATCCTACCTGGAATTAACAACACTATCCTACCTGGAATTAACAACACTACCCTACCTGGAATTAACAACACTCTCCTACCTTAAATTAACAACACTACCCTACCTGGAATTAACAACACTACCCTACCTTGAATTAACAGCACTACCCTACCTGGAATTAACAACACTCTCCTACCTTAAATTAACAACACTACCCTACCTGGAATTAACAACACTACCCTACCTGGAATTAACAACACTATCCTACCTGGAATTAACAACACTACCCTACCTGGAATTAACAACACTACCCTACCTGGAATTAACAACACTATCCTACCTGGAGTTAACAACACTACCCTACCTAAAATTAACAACGCTACTCTACATGGAATTAATAACATAACACTATCTGGAGTAAACAACACTATCCTACCTGGAGTTAACGACCATTTTGAAGGTTTTGTCCATATCTTCAACAGAAATATTTTGAATTTTGAGCGTTGTAATATACTTGTTTTTATCAACCTGTAAAGTAAATATTTTTAGAAAATTTGTGAAATTTCATCTTTATTTTATTGAATAAGAAACCTGTTGGGTTGGAAGAAGATTATATTTCTGACTTTGCTCAGGGTTCCCTTGTGATATTACAAGAGTGTTCTCGCCTAGGATCTCCCAGTGGATATAAGGACCCGGAGAACCGTGAACCTCTACACTAGGAGAATATTTATTTTTATTATTTGTATCCAAGAATTGTTTGTGCTTTTTTCCTAGTATAGAGTTGGGTATTTTTTAACTACGATGAAGTAGTTGTACCAACGTCTTTAGTAAACATGGAAGTTAAGTGACGAATTCGAAATCGTCTTTGTTAAGTTAATTAGCGTTACGTATTACCTAATTTCAATGGTCATAATAAAGTACTTATCTGGCGCCGCAGAGTAAAGAATTAACCAAATAAGATGGTTTGATTTTGACAGTATAAGAGATAGTACTGAAACCAATCGTTTATATATATATATATACATTTTATCCTTGCACTTTACAGTACAGTAATTTACAGAACAGCACAGTACAGAAAACTAAAGTAAAGCACAATACAGTAAATTACAGTGAATTGCAGTACAGCATGTACAGTACAGCACAGTACAGTACAGTACAATACAATACCTGATATTAAGAGTATCTCCAGTATAAACTGGAGGTAATCTAGGACTAGGTAGAATATTCAGAAACTCTACTCTCAGATCAATATCAACCATGGAGGAGAACAGCACCTCTTTATTCATCCCGTACTAGAATATAGGTTCATATAGTTCATATAGTTCATAATCAAAATTATCAAAATTTAATGCTTTTAACCTCCTCGAACACTGATGCATCTATTCTTGTTTACAAAATCCGAGCAGAGAGAACTGGTTTCAATATATGTACGCAGAGTTTACGCAACTGCAATTAACTTTTCTTGCATTATAACCTTGGTCCATATTATTCTCCTGTAATGCATTTTGGATCATGTCAAAGGTGTCTGCATTATATTTGGAAACTTAAGGCACAAATCTTTTTGATATTGCCTTCGCTTTCCCTGGTTGGTAATGAAATCATTCCGCGTCATATGACAACGGAGCAAAACAATCTCCGGGAAAAGGCGAATTACATAGAAATAAAGTCCGTTTGAAAAAGACAATCTATATTCTATAACCTTATCTGCAGAATATGTCATGTTTTAGAGATTAATCGTTGTCATTTGTGGAAATCTTTCGGATTCAATCAATCAGAGTTTTGATATGAAAATGGCAACCTTTCTACGGAAAATGCTCGTTGGTCAGAGCTTTAATTCCTTTCGCTTAATCTCTATATCAACTGTGGACACTTTTAGTTTCCTGATTAATCCTTTCTTTTGGATATCCCTCCTGGATTCCGCCCAATGAGAGTTCTCTCACAATTCTAAAGTTTTCTGCTCAGATATCAGCGGTTTAGGGATCTCATTAATTGTTGTAATAATTCACAAAATTTTTCTCCTCTCTTGTTGGTCAGACGGGAACAGAACGAAAAAAAATTCTCCGTTTTAAGACTTTAAAACCGTCAGCTTTAAAGTTTTTCCACTGGTAATCAAATTTAGTTAACTTTGAAGCCAAGCAATATCCATAAAAAATTTTGCCTTTATATGGTATAGAAGTTTTTGGCCTTAAATCTGTGATTACAAGGCATTACAGACGCAGGATACCTCAATGGTGCCGGGAATGGAAACTTTTCCCGGTTCACATTTAAATTCAAAACTTTCAAATTCAGCCGTTGAAACTAAGCGATATAAAAGTTTTACTCTCAGGTTTAATAAATGGAAATATAATAATCTGTGAAGTTAGTGCTCAGGTTTGTTCACAATACAGTTTTTCTGAGATTTTAAAACTTCAGCAAAAAAACAATTTAAATTGGTACGCTGTTGTCCAGCCAGCTAGGTTAGTCGCTAATAAAGGGGAAGTATTGGGTAGGATAAATGATTCTGTTGAAGAAAGTATGATGCAAGTCGATGTTCCAAAATTTCAAAGGGAAGAAGGGGTATTTAGACCGTTTCTAAGCCTTTAAATGTAGTATACATCGGAGATTATTGACTTTTCCCCTTAAATCTAAAAAATGTAAAATTTAAAAAACTAAATTCAAAAACTAAAAAAATGTGGTTCTTGGTTTTGGGGTTTAACGAGATTATTTTATTCCTATTTCCGAGCAATAACCTGGTAATAGGAGCAATGGATTTTCTCTCCATCATGCTTAGGCTGCGGAGTAAACACTAACTTCTCCTCTACTCTATACAGACCTAGATAATACGAGAATAGGGTGCGGAGAAAACACTAGCTTCTCTAAACAGACTTAGATAATAAAGGGATAGGGTTGAAGAGAAAACACTTCTACTGTACTCGTAACAGATCTAGATAATACACGGATAGGGTTGAAGAGAAAACACTTCTCCTGTACTCTTAACAGACCTAGATAATACAAGGGTAAGTTTGCGGAGAAAACACTTCTCCTCTACTCTAAACAGACCTAGATAATACAAGGATAAGTTTGCGGAAGTAACACTTCTCCTGTACTCTTAACAGACCTAGATAATACAAGGGTAAGTTTGCGGAGAAAACACTTCTCCTCTACTCTAAACAGACCTAGATAATACAAGGATAAGTTTGCGGAAGTAACACTTCTCCTGTACTCTTAACAGACCTAGATAATACAAGGGTAAGTTTGCGGAGAAAACACTTCTCCTCTACTCTAAACAGACCTAGATAAAACAAGGATACTTTGCGGAGAAAACACTTCTCCTGTACTCTATACAGACCTAGATAAAACAAGGATAAGTTTGCGGAGTAAACCCTTCTCCTCTACTCTAAACGAACCTAAATAATGCAAGGATAGGGTTTCGGAGTAAATACTTCTCCTCTACTCTATACAGACCTAGATAATACAAGGATAGGGTTACGGAGAAAACACTTCTCCTCTACTCTATACAGACCTAGATAATACAAGGAAAGGGTTGCCGAGTAAACACCTCTGTTCTACTCTATTCAGACCTAGATAATACAAGGATAGGGTTGCGGAGTAAACACTTCTCCTCTACTCTAAACAAACCTAAATAATACAAGGATAGGGTTACGGAGTAAACACTTCTCCTCTACTCCATACAGACCTAGATAATACAAGGATAGGGTTACGGAGAAAACACTTCTCTTGTACTCAATACAGACCTAGATAATACAAGGATAAGTTTGCGGAGTAAACACTTCTCCTCTACTCTGTACAGACCTAGATAATACAAGGATAGGGTTACGGAGTAAACACTTCTCCTCTACTCTAAACGAACCTAAATAATACAAGGATAGGGTTACGGAGTAAACACTTCTTTTGTACTCTTAAACAAACATGAATAATACAAGGATAGGATTGCCAAGTAAATACCTCTCCTCTACTCTAAACAAACCTAAATAATACAAGGATAGGGTTTCAGAGTGAACACTTCTCCTCTACTCTATACAGACCTAGATAATACAAGGATAGGGTTGCGGAGTAAATACTTCTCCTCTACTCTAAACAGACCTAGATAATACAAGGATTGGGTTACTGAGTAAACACTTCTCCTCTACTCTATACAGACCTAGATAATACAAGGATAGGGTTACGGAGTAAACACTTCTCCTCTACTCTAAACAAGCCTAGCTAATACAAGGATTGGGGTTCAGAGCAAACACTTCTACTCTACTCTATACAGACCTAGCTAATAAAAGGATAAGGTTTCAGAGTAAACACTTCTCCTCTACTCTATGCAAACCTAGATGATACAAGGATAGGGGTTCGGAGTAAACACTTCTCCTCTATTTATACAGACCTGGATAATACAAGTATATGGTTACGGAGTAAGCACTTCTCCTTTACTCTATACAGACCTAGATAATACAATGAGGAGATGTTACCAATAAAGACCTAGTTAATAAAAGAAATTAAGGGTTGTTACTCAACAAATACCTATAATAGGACAAGAACAGGGGGATGTTACCTAATAAAGACCTCGTAAATACAAGAATAAGGATTGTTACTCAAATATCTATAAAACAAAGAGAGTGGTTTTTTACTCAAAAATCTGGACAGAACACGGTTAGGGATTGTTTCTACATACAGAGTAATAAATACATATGTTTTATTTATGATATTGTTTTTTTAAGAATAGAATAATACTGAGCATTTTGTCAGGATTAAATTGAAAAAACTAGTTTTCAATATTTTTATATTATTTCTGAGTGAATGACAAAGAATATGGGAACTGGGATTTCACAAATAGAAACTCTTTCAACATTCTTTTCTAGTTAACACAACTGCTTATCTAAAGGATGAGCAGTATTGTTTAGTGAATTTATTTGATTAGAATGAATTTGTTTGTTTATCTAGTGTTTATATCTTATACCTGGTTCATCTAGTGTTTATATCGTATACCTGGTTCATCTAGTGTTTATATCTTATACCTGGATCATCTCTTGTTTATATCTTATACCTCGTTCATCTCGTGTTTATATCTTATACCTGGTTCATCTCGTGTTTATATCTTATACCTGGTTCATCTAGTGTTTATATCTTATACCTGGTTCATCTAGTGTTTATATCTTATACCTGGTTCATCTAGTGTTTATATCTTATAGCTGGTTCATCGAGTGTTTATATCTTATACCTGGTTCATCTAGTGGGAACAAAACAGATGATTCTGTGTTCAGGATTCTATTCTTTACAGGGTTAGATCCAAAGTGCCATTTAAACTTTCCTAAACAAAAATTTTAAAATGGTGTTAACATTAAATTTTGCTAAATTTGATATTTTCAACACTATTATTTTGGTTCGCAGTTCTATACAGATTTGTACCAGAAGGTTAAAGCCAATTTAGATTATAAATACAATATTAATGATTAGATGATTTAATAAAATGAACATTTTAGAATATAACAAGATTAAAACCAAAATAAAATCTAATTACAATTTTATTTTATTTCACCATCAAGTTAGCATAATTGATAAAGTACACAGTAGGTTTTTTTAAATGTTTTGTTTGAAATATTTTTTACCTACTGGTCGGGAATGATCAGCTTCGCAGAGGAAAGAGACCGGGTTTCCTGTTAATAATAAAATATTCTAATATGATTCACTGTTTATAATAGATGGTAAAATATTGTAATATGATTCACTGTTTATATTAGATGGTAAAATATTGTAATATGATTCACTGTTTATAGTAGATAGTAAAATATTGTAATATCAATCATTATAAAGAAATCCGCACAGTACAAGGAAGACGTTATTTTTATTCTAAATAAAAGGTTTGCGACCTCTTGACTCATCTAGTTTCATTGAAAAGAAAAATAGGGTGTAAGCATGTTTTAACCTCTTACATATTTGGTATCTGTACCTGCATTACTGTACAAGTATGGTATCTGTACCTGCAGTACTGTACACGTATGATATCTGTACCTGCAGTACTGTACAAGTATGGTATCTGTACCTGCAGTACTGTACAAGTATACTATCTGTACCTGCAGTACTGTACAAGCAGTATGGTATCTTTACCTGCAGTACTGTGCAAGTATGGTATCTGTACCTGCAGTACTGTACAAGTATACTATCTGTACCTGCAGTACTGTACAAGCATAGTATCTGTACCTGCAGTTACTGTACAAGCATACTATCTGTACCTGCAGTAACTGTAAAAGCATAGTATCTGACTCATCTTGACTCATCTAGTTTCATTGAAAAGAAAAATAGGGTGTAAGCATGTTTTAACCTCTTACTTATTTGGTATCTGTACCTGCATTACCGTACAAGTATGGTATCTGTACCTGCAGTACAGTACACGTATGATATCTGTACCTGCAATACCGTACAAGTATAGTATCTTTACCTGCCCGGTACTGTACAAGTAAAGCTTCTGTACCTGTAGTACTGTACAAGTATAGTATCTGCACCGTTAGTACTGTACAAGTATAGTATCTGTACCTGCATGGTACTGTAGAAGTAAAGCTTCTGTTCTGTACCTGCAGTACTGTACAAGTATAGTATCTGTACCTGCAGTTACTGTACAATCATACTATCTGTGCCTGCAGTAACTGTACAAGTATAGTATCTGTACCTGCAGTTACTGTACAAGTATGGTATCTGTAACTGCAGTATTGTGCTAGTATGGTATATGCACCTGCTGTACTATGCAAGTTTATTATCTGAACATGCAGTACCTGTACAAGTATGGTATCTGTAACTGCAGTACTGTGCAAGTATCTGTTCCTGCAGTAACTGTACAAGTATAGTATCTGTACCTGGAGTATCTGTACAATGTACAAGCATAGTATCTGTACCTGCAGTACTGTACAAGCATAGTATCTGTACCTGCAATAACTGTAACAATTCCGTATTGTGTTTTGAAGTCTAAAGAAGCTTCCTCAAAAACATCAAGAATTGTGCTTAAAGAAGAAGTTTCGTTTGTCGATGAATCGTACATCCTGAACAATTAAAACTTTTTATGAGAAAAAAATGAAGAGACAACAACTTGACATTAAAACTACTGAAAAAATATTTTTTTCCTCTTTACTTTACGTAATCATCTTTTCTCCCTCCTAATCCTACTCCTACTGCTACTCTGAGTCCTACTAAGAAACAACTCTTTCACTATTAGTTCCTGTTCTTTCACTATTAGTTCCTGTTTTTTTTTCCGAATCCTAGTTCTCCTACTTCTACTCTTAACTCAATTTATCAAACATATACTTCTACTCCTACTTCTACTCCTACTTCTACTCCTAGAAGCTCTGTTTCGCGTGATTAATTATGCTTATTACATGTAATGGAAAGCCATATTTTTATTGTGTGAGATTTTTAAAAGCTTCCTTTATTTAGGACTGTTTTTTTTATGTATTCGTAAATATTATGTTTTGACTGCAGTAAAGTTTACTATGTACACATTTTGTACTCTAAATTGTAATTTAAACTTTGGCTTTCGAAGAATTTTGTAAATTGTATTTAATAATTGCGATATTTTCAGTATTAAAACATCAAATGCCGAGATTGGATAAATTTTATCTACTCTCACTGTTCTTCATTTACCTTTTGGGGTTGACTAATGACTATGGCTTGTAGCGAAACATTTTCATACTAGTTCTTAAACGTAAGAATGGGAATATACCCCAACTATGTTCTTCAATTCCTACTCCCACTCCTACTCCTACTCTTGATCCTTCACTTACTCCTACTCTTGATCCTTCTCTTACTCCTACTCTTGATCCTTCTCTTACTCCTACTCTTGATCCTTCTCTTGCATCAAATTTTATTCTATATTGTCCTACTCCTATCTATATACTACTACTCCTATTCTATATATACTCCTACTCCTATTCTATATACTCCTACTCCTACCCGCATATCCAGGTTCCACTGTGTTCTCTCTTCACATTCTTGAGAACAACATTGCACTCTGTGTCAGTTCCATTAAACCGCAAATTTGGTTCTCTCCTAAGAATATATATTTGCATGAGAAAATTTAGAATACTCTTCATAATTTTTATCAATTGAGCGTTAAATTTGTTTTGTGCATGGCACCAGAAGCCTCATGAGTTTTCTGATCAGAATTAACCTGCACTGTTGGTTTCTACCGACTCCTAGATCAGAACAGGATGCATTGGATGGAAGTATCCAGGAGCACCACGTAAATGGAGAATCTCCTCCACAGGATATCTTGATATCTGAACCTGGTTTAGCCAAGAGTTTCTAAACAATTATTAATTAGTTAAGAGATGAAATTAATGCATGTTGAATAAAGTATTTGTTTCTCATGCTTAGTCTATAGAGTTCATGTCTTGTCTTTGATTATTCTTTTTATCATTGGATTTCATGAATTATCTTTAGTTCTCATGTTTTGTCTTTTATGCTCCTGTTTTGTCTTTTGTGCTCATGTTATGTCTTTTGTGCTCATGTTATGTCTTTTGTGCTAATGTTTTGTCTTTTGTGCTCATGTTTTGTCTTTTGTGCTCATGTTTTGTCTTTTATGCTCCTGTTTTGTCTTTTGTGCTCATGTTTTCTCCTTGGTTATCATGTTTTGTCTCTTGTGCTCATGTTATGTCCTTGGTTATCATGTTTTGTCTCTTGTGCTCATGTTATGTCCTTGGTTATCACGTTTTGTCTCTTGTGCTCATGTTTTTTCTTCTTTCCAACACCATGTGCCATAAGATGTAAATGGTTTCCAGACATTACCTCACTTATGCTTAAGATCTTAATACCAAATACTTCTTCCCCTGATAACGCTGAAAAAAAAAATTTTTAAATAGATTTTTTACAAATCTTTTAAAATATTTGATAAAAATATTTCTTGCGTTGTTGTAGAGAAGCCTATTACTATTAGATAAGATAGATAAGATATAGTTTATTGCTTAAAATACAAATACAAGCTATAATGTTACAGGAAAAAAATCTGCAACTATTTTTATATTGTTTACTATTTGTATGTTTTGTATGTACATATTTGCTGTTTTGGGTATTATCCCCACCTAGTTAATATTAAAACATTTACAATATGATGAATATTACTAGGTTTTAAAAGTTTAGGATAAGTCAGGGATTACTAGTTAAATTTAGAGAGACCAAGGTGCAGCAGAACAAAATAATTGATTTTGAGGATCCAGCTCTCCTCGTTGGAAGAGTTATATAAGTGGTAAAAAACTATTTTCAAGAAGCGTATCTAGGTAAAGCCCTTAATCCATTTGTTTTGTGTTGTTTAATAAATTTATATTCATATCCCCTACTAAGGTGACTTCATTTACAATCTTCAAATTTGGATCAGACTTAAACTTAGAGAATATATCACTTATTGTTTGATTAAAGTATTTAATGTTTGCATATGGAGCACTATTTGGACGATATACAGGGTGTCCCAAAAAACATGGGAATTCAGTGACGAATTCGATATCGTCTTTTCAAATAATTCTTTGATTTAGTATAGTGATACCTACAGAGAAAGCTGTAATATGTAAGAGTTTCGTCTGCTATGTTCACATTTGTTTGTTTATGTTTTGACTGCATTCGGTTGTAAAACAAGAAAATTGCATTATACAAACAGAGTAAACTTGTCCGTCTTCACTGTAGACACATCTTTACAGTCTTTTACCCTTTTCATAAAATAAGCTCTAGCAGACATAAATTAGGTATTACAATGCTAATTCATAACAAAGACGATATCAAATTCGTCACTGAATTCCCATGTTTTTTGGGACACCCTGTATATTGCCCACAAGGATATATTTGTTCTTGTCAGTTTTAATCTTAATAAATTGACATTCAAAATCCCGTGGAATAAAGATTGAGATACACTCAGCTGGTTCAAAATAGAAAGAAAATAGAAAGATACACCCTGAGTTATTATTTAATCCCTGTTTATCTCTTATTCTAAAGTGTAAAGGATGGCAATTTTCTAAAATAAATTCTAAGTTCTGAGGTTTATTCCATATTTCTTGTAGTGCAATGACATATGGCTTAAAATGATTAAAGGTTGTGGCTAAAAAAGTTTTAAATTCTTCACCTGGCAGACTTTGAATGTTTAAGGATAAAATACTGAATTGATTTGTTTCCAGACTTTTAAGTTTATTACTTAACTCAATCTCTTCAAAGTATTGACAATTATGAATATTGTTTTGATAAATAGAATCTTGAAAAGTAGATTTTAGGTCGAAAATACGATTTTTTTGTGCGGTTCCAGAACCTAACCAGGATGGTATTGTTTGGTAGATAGTGACCATGCTTGTATGTACGTCATTCTCTTGAACTATGACATTGTATTTAGATTTGATCAACTGACAAGCATAAGTTGTTGAAGTAACTTTCTCCTGTTTAGGTTACTCCTCAGGTTTTATCAAGCTAGGTTTTTTTCCCTACAACCCCTGAGATTATGAGGTTTCCCATCATAGAGCGTTGTTAAATCTCATCAAGAAGGTCACCTTGTGCTCTACTTTGCTTCTCTAGATCATCAATTCTTACTTTGCGTTCCCTTAGTATATCCTGCCGGTCAACTAAGACAGAACTTAGATCCGTAGGACCTATCTTTGCATCAAAAATGCTTCCCTTAACTCCAACTTCTCCAATTTTTTTTACTAAATTGGTATTTTCTATTGTTTTAAACATGGTTGAAAAGTGTTTGAAAATTATTTATATAAGAAAGAAACAAACTTTATAATTAAATCCATAAGAAATTAGAAAACCTTATCTAAGACAAGTAGAAAACCTGTTCGAATAAGATGTACTATGTAGATTGTAGGGTCCAGTTGGCCTTTAGTTTTTATTTTTATTGGTTTGATTTAATGATTTAACTAGAATCCTACCGAGTAGAACACCGCATAGCAACAACCTAAACTCATGCTTCATTTTTTTTAAAAATCTGGAATTAAGAAAATTATATATATTTATTTTATTTTTCAAAGCTTAAATGTATGAACATTGTATACAATGTACATTGTTATACTACTCTGTGTGGATAGCATAATTACTGTAAAATTAAAGAAACAAATTCTAACTTTTTTATGGTTATTGTTAATCGTTAACACTTAAGATCTCGATATCTAATGTGCGCACTTTTAAATTTGAGGATCAATACTGGATCCCTCATCAATACTGGATCCCTCATCAATACTGGATCCCTCATCAATACTGGATCCCTCATCAATGCCTAATCCCAAAATTCACAAGTTCTGACTTCTGATTGGACTTATTGAATTAACAGTATTATATGCAAGGGTTTAATGCAAGGAAAGTTATTTGCGGTCATGTATACTCTGCGTACATATTGAAACCAGTTCTCTCGGGGCGGAATTTGTAAACAAGAATAGATGCATCAGTGTTCGTTCAGTATCCGAGGAGGTTAAAAGCATTAAGTTTGATAATTTTCATAATTCACATAATAGTTTCCTATGACCAGAATATTTCATTGATTTTTTTATGTGAAAGATGGATTCCATGTCAGGCTGTAACATCCGTCTTGTGTTTACATTACCGCTCAGAGACAGTACACTGCAGTACAAAAGATGCGTACACTTCCGAAATAACTTTCCTTGCATTACATCCTTGATTATAGGCTAGTAATTAATAAATGCAAGTTATATACGTTTAAAAAAAATTATGTATGACCATGTTTGGACTAAAAAAATATTTAAACACATTAGCTAATTTTTTATTTATGATGAATTTTTTTCTATCAAAAATAAAAGAATTAAGTCTCTGCAACAAACTCTGATTCCCTAATTCTTATATCTTTGAAACCCAATGTGATAGATATTTCAAAATTTAAATTCTGGCATATGATTCACCGACTTAGGGTCAAATGACCTAGGGTCAAATACCCGACACAGGGTAAAACGACATAGGGTAAAACGACCTAGGGTAAAATGCTATATGGTAAAACGACACAGTGTGCAACAAATGTGCAATATTTTCTTTTAGAGACAGCACATTATTTAACCTTTTGTAGGCCGCAGCGCTCGGGGCTAGAAATGAAATTTTAAGCATAGACAAATAACTTTTTTCGAAATTATAAAAGTTTTTAGGGAAAATTTTAAGTGATTGCAAGTAAATTTAGTTTTCTGTCTGTACACTGTAAAAAGCTGGAACCTGTTTACCCTGTGATCACTGCTTAAACTAAAAACTAATGAATACAGAATATTACCTGTATAAAACCTTATCTAGAGTAAATATAAGATTTATGACTAAACTATGCAATCCTGTCATACTCACTGCTATAAGATAAAAACATAGTAATTCATGATTTATCATAAATGATTATTTGCCCATTCTAAGAATTTTGAATTTAAAAGAATAAATATATTATTATACAACAATAAACTGCTCTAAAGAATGAATATAATATTAGACGACAAGAAACTGCTCGAAAGGATAAATATTTTTCTGAAAATGTGCCCTAAACATTTAAGCAGATAGATAGAAACATGTAAGTTAAAAAAAACTGCTCTAAAGCATCTACCCAAAGTCCATGGGAAGGTTTCTAACCTCAGTATTCATGTATTCTTGTATTATATATATACCCTAGTATTCGTGTATCCTTGTATTCTCTGTATCCATGTATGAATGTGTATCCTAGTATTGTTTTTATCCCTATATCCTAGTATTGGTTGTATCCCTGTATCTCTGTATCCCTAGTACCAGATAATAGAACAAGGATTAATTATGAATTACCAGGAACCAAATCCCTGCGGGTTTTGTTACAATATCAAAGTAGGTACAATATATATAACTACATATTTATAATACTATTATTTTAAATATAATCTAAAAAGGCAAAACTTCTCAATAAAGAGAGATTTTCTGTTAACAGATTGTATTACTGTTAAAGGGACAGACCGGCTATGTAAGATAGTTAAACTGAGTATACATTGTTGTGGACAAATTCTTTAGGATTCATTTGAGATATATAAAACTTTTTAAAGATCCTTAGTTTGAGCGCAAAGTCGACGCTCAAAATCGTACTTTTGGATGGATACGTTTTCAGACTTGTTTTTTTTAAATCATTAAATAACGACGAGAAAAAATGTAAACAAAATTCTACAGTAAACTAATTAGTTGTTTAGGAACAAGTTGAGAAAATAAGTCTTATCATCGAAAATAAGTAATTTTATTCAATTATTAGTTTCTATGATCTCTCTTTAATTACAACAATTTTCTGGAATTTTTATTAAAATTACGACATTTGAAGAATTTGAAGAAATCTGCGAACAAATTCATAGAAAATAAGAAATTCAATATATAATGGTAAAACAGGAAATAGTTAGTTCTAACTTTGATTTATTGACAAATTTCTTTTGAGAAATATGTTCCTATAGTTTACTATAGAATTTTTACTATGATTTTCGACGTCGTTATTTGATAATTAAAAAAACCGATTCTGAAAACGTACCTACACAAATTCATGATTTTGAATTTCGACTTTGCGCTCAAACTCAGTAATTATACACCGTGGAAAAGTTTTATGTGTCTCAAATGAATCCAAAAGAATTTGTCCACAACACTGCATACTCAGTTTAACTACCTAACATAGCCGGTCTATCCCTTTTACAGTGATACCATTTTTAACAGAAAATCTCTCTTTATTGAGAAGTCTTGCCGTTTTAGATTATATTTTGTTCCAAACTTTAGCTTTAGCCACGAAAAAAAAACTGAAAAGAGGAGAACCTTTAGGGACATTTTTAGTAAAAAAACTTTACAAAATGGCGCCCATGTACTGTTATTTCTAGATACCCTAAGTTAACAGCAAAGTAGGAATCTAAATAATTTAAAAGTGAATTTCAATTTTGTTTTAAATAAAAATGGGAAAATATCTTTACAAATCTCGAAAATTTTCTTTAAAAAATCAGGGAATTTTATGGTACATGTGATATAAAAATCGCGATTAATTAAGAATGTATGTATAATATGGTGCACTACAGTTCGATTAAAGGCGTAATTATTAGAGCCTTTTATTATTCTTTACTTTAGTCAAAGACTGCAGAAACATAGACATTTTTTATTTCTTTTTTTAATTCTTATTTTATTTTTAGAACATTTGGGTTTGTCTAAATTCCGAATGTAAAATGCACATTTAATCCCATTTTTTCTAATATATTGCGAAGTTTGTTTACAATATGAATTCTCAGATTTTTAGATCTAAACATTTAGTTTATACTCCGGGTTTAGACTTCAGTAGAGAGGAGTTCATCATATCTTGATAAACTTGAGATTTATCAGATTTATCAGATTTATCAGATTTATCATGCTTTTTGTCATTCTTCTGCCATGTTTAAGTAGGTCTTATACTATAAAATATATATATGTATCGTTTTTTGAAAATATTCAGCTAATCCGTTTTGAATTAAACATGTAATTTACAATATAAATCTTAACACATTTTAGCAAGCTAATTTTTGGGACTCTGTATGTAGATTCGGTACGCAAATGCATTCCAACATAATTTGATTAAAGGAATTGAGTTTTTGCAACAAACTCAAATTTTCTAACCCCTATAGCTTCGCAACCTGATGGTGTAAACCTTTGATATTTCAAACTAAGACTATTAGATCTAACAGAATTAATAGTTTGAAATATGAAAGGTCTAGGAGAATGGGTTGCCATGTTATAGAAATTAGAAAGTCAGAGTTTGTTGCAAATACTCATTTCCTTTAAGTCACAGATTCGGATTATCTAGGAATTGTTGCTCATTTTATACATTTGTAAAGTTGATATTTTCAAAAATTAATTTACTCTGAGTGATTTTAAGAAAAGGATTTACTATAAGGAAAGCACATACTTATAATTCAAATTATTGTGGCTTTATAGATAAGGACAAACTATCTATTTATATCATTATAACAATAACAATGTATTATTCACGTATTATTAAGTGCGAACAAGTTTTTGTCGGGATTTTAACTTTTACTAGTTTCATTGAGATGAAAAGTAACTTGAAAGATGTCATAAAAATCCTGTTTCGAAGCAAGTTTTCAATCGTGTGTTTCTAACGTTTTTTTTAAATTTATCACTACCATTAATAAGCAGCATAAGAACTATATTTAGATTTTGGGGGTTATAGATTTGAAGGTCTAAAGTATATGTTGGATATCTTTTAACCCTATCCCTGCTGGGGTACTTGAAAACCAGGATACGCTGGGGGGGGGGGTCAATTTGACCCCCCCTCTAAATCCCATGTTTTATGTCCAAATATGACAAATGATACATCATTAGAAAGCTCTTCTCAAATTCCCATTTTGTATTGACTAGGGAAAAAATTCTAAATGTTTTGGTTTGCAATGATCATATTCAAAAATATTTTACACAGTTGCTTACCCTCCTCAGAAGAAGAGAACGGACCTCTCTCATAGCGGTCCCCGCTTTACAGTTTAGGGGAGCGCCACGTTTTCAGGGGAGTAGCGAATGAGAATAAAACAAAACTCCATCTTCAGTCTGGTGCAGCTGAAAGAAGGAGTTTAGCCCCTGATGGGTATGCAAGCCATGCACAACTACTTTCACTTGACCAGCTGTGAGGACTGGACTGTTGTGGATGATTTCTCTCAATGGGGCTTTAAGGCTTACAACTCCCCCATTTTGCATAAGGGGTGAAGCTATCAGTTTTCTTAAAAAACCCTTAGTCAGAAAGACTATAATACAAAGGAAAACAGTGAGCAATCTCATATACTCTTCCTTCTACAAACCGTCTTATCTCTCTCCTACCTTCTATACAACTTGATGTCAAAAGAACTATTTGAAGAGTCCTCAAAGTGTAAAAACAAGAAAAAAGAAGCAAGAAGAAAAAAGAATATTGAACAGAAAAATTGGAATGGAATTTCTTGATATTAGAAGACTTTCCCCCCATCTACGCTGGGGAGGGGAGGGGGTGAGACAATTGCTCTTCCCCCCACAAGAATATGTATCAGGAATTGGTGTTTTGCTTAGTCCAAAAAAAGCAAGATCCTCTCAGCTAGTTCAATTCATTACAGAGTTCAGAAAAAAGGAAAGATTCTCTAAAAATAGTTCTTTCTTGTAGAGTGGTGTACAACAAGGATATCCAAAAAAAAATCTTTCATTTTTTTCAAAATTAGCCAAAATATAATTGAAAGATGTATGAACAAGAAGAAAATGAAGAACAAGAAATATAGAAATCTCAATATATTTTCATCTGATATCATATAAATATTTAAAAATATTGTAAAACTTGATTAAAATAAATTATCAAAGTTAAAAAATATTTTACAAACTTCTCAGCTTCATATGTTATTTTTATATTTTCAGTTTAAAAATAACCAATTAGGACAGAATGATCAAATTGTAAAATATGTTTTATTTAGTCCTGGTAGCATCCTGTCAAATCCTTCAGTGCCCTCATCCAGACTTTTTATCAAGGTTGGATTAAATACTTCTTTTTATATATCTCAAAAAGCTGAATCTTTAGAGCTACAGAGATAGAGATAATTTTAAATCATATTAATGATTACTGAGGAGGCTAAATGTTAGAACCATTTCTTTATTTACCGGTTTATTTGAAAATATTCTGCTCCAACATATATTGTACTAACACGACTTGAAGTTGAAATATAAGTGAGTTTAATGTGTAATTTAGATAGGGCCGGGGTTTAAAACTAGATCTTTACTTAGTGTTGTTCATCGCATTGTATCATTTAAAAATAATAAGACTACCAATATTTCAATATGTTAAAGTTGCATTTATTAAACTTTACAAAATCTTTATCCTAATAAGAGAAAAATAGAAAAACGTTCCAAAAACGATCGTTACAACAATTCGTTTTTCATCGTTTTTGGATCGTCTTTGAGTTGTTTTTTTGCATATATCATCTTTCAAGGTAAAAATTTTCGTAATGTAAGCAAAACAAATGTTTTAAATAATATAATTCTAAAAAAATTTCTTTTTTTGCACTATGCAAAATCTTGACCCTGAAAGAAAATGTCCGCAAAAAACGAGCCAAAACGGAACAACTGAAGGCATATTACAAATTGTACTGAATGCAGTACTTTTATCACTCCAACCACAACATTTGAAATAGGTTTAGGATAAAAGAGATTATTTTCATTCCTCTCAGTAACTGCAGAATACTTTTTGCATAAAGAAATCAGTTCAAAACTAGATTTACTATTCCATGGAAGGAACAGAGTTTTGCTACAAACTAAATTGTGTAAACACTTTATCTTGGCAACCTGATGGTGTAAACCTTAGAAATTTCAAACTTAGATTATTTGATCTATCAGAATTCATAGTATGAACTATCAAAGGTATTCGACATTGGGTTTAAAAAATTTAGGGATTTAAAATCAATGTTTATGACAAGAACTCAATTCATTTGGACCAATTTTATACAGAGACGTAAGGAAATCTTTATGGCATTTTAAACCAATTCTTTGGATTTTAATTATGTTTTTTAAAGTTTTAAAGTCTTGTTGAAAGCTTTGTGTGAGTAGAATGCATGATTGTGAATATTTATAGGAATGTTTGTGAAACATGCAGAAGCGAGTTCCAGGTATATTTTCCTAACCCATTGGACAAGTGAGTTCCAGGTATATTTTCCTAACCTATTGGACAAGTGAGTTCCAGGTATATTTTCTTAACCTATTAATCTTATTTTAAATACTTTTACAACATTGAATTCTGATCTGTTGAATCTGATAAACGGTTGTAAAAAACTAATTTTCTTCAAAATTATCATTCTTTTTGTTAAAAAAATGCCGTAAGTACAGGTGATACCGCAAGGTTTAAAAAAGTTTAAAAGGTAGACATGTGGATCGTAATACTCTTTAAAGGCACTGTAAGCATAGTTTCAAATGACACCTCATGCATGCGGCACCCTTGAAACCTTCATCTAATCAATAATGTGGAAGAAATTGTCGTTTTTCTAGGTTTAAAGGTGTTTAATTCCGATAATTCCAAAAAATTTTCTTACAGTAGTAATGCCATAAGTTGTAGAGAACCAAAAATGGAAAATAATCTGTTTTCAAAATTATTAACATCAATACCTAATGATATCTTCGCATGGAGGCTCACTTTTAATTACTTTTTTAATGTAAGATTTCACGTACAGTTAAGTTAAGCATATACATATGGAAAATAGTAAACAAAAATTCAGACTTAATTTAAATCTACACGTGTCAGCCAAACTTATCTTTTTGTTTATACTAAACTGATCTGCATCAAAAAAACGTAGAATACTGTAATAAAAATAGATACAATTTGTTAGAATTTACTCTAGGTAGTTGAGTTTCTAAAGCAGAAGGGAGAAACGGGAATAATTTCGGTATTTGGACCACCTTTCTCAAACCATGCTCCGTTCTTCAGACCTACTGGATTCGAACCCAGGTTTAATACTTTTACTCAAACCATGCTCCATTCTTCAGACCTACTGGATTTGAACCCAGGTTTAATACTTTTATACAAACCATGCTCCATTCTTTAGACCTACTGGATTCGAACCCAGGTTAATACCCTTACTCAATTCATACTCCATTCTTCAGATCTTCTGAATTCGAATCGAGATTTAATAGCCTATCTAAAACCATGCTCTATTCCTCAGACCTACTGGATTTGAACCCATGGTTAATACCCTAACTCAAACTATGCTCCATTCTTCAGACCTACTGGATTCGAATCCAGGTTTAATACCCTTTCTAAAACCATGCTCTATTCTTCAGACCTACTGGATTTGAACCCAGGTTTAATACCCTAATTCAAACCATTCTCCATACTTCAGTCCTTCTTAATTCGAACCCAGAGTTAATACCATGCTTTATTCTTCTGACCTTCTGCTCTATTCTAAAGGCCTAAATACCCTTACTCAAACCATGCTTCATACTTCAGACCAACTGGATTCCAACCCAGGTTTTATACCCTTTCTCAAACCATGTTTTATTCTACTGACCTTCTGATTCGAATCCAGGTTTGACACCCTTACTTAAACCATGATCCATTCTTTAGATCTATTGAATTTAAACCCAGGTTTTAAACCCTTCTGTTTAAAACCTAGATTATATATATCCTTATTTATACTATTTTTCAGACCTAAATACCTTCTTTTAATTTTCCAAACCTGACATTCCTTTAAATTATTGTGATGCTCATAGAAAGAGTTTATAAATATATATTGTTTACAGTGATCCTTGTTTAAACAGACAACCAAGGACTGCTTATACTTGCAACATGAAGAACAAGAGACCTTACTGTTTTAAGGTAATCAATCAAAAAGAATAATTACTTTAAATGATCAGTTTCTCAACGAATTTTTTAAGTGATCCAAATAAAATCACATTAAATTCGACAAACAGTGGGTTTTGTTTACAAAGTTGTTGTCCCTAGTGGATAATATTTGATAAATAATGAGACTTCAAAGAGAACTGTTCTGAAATCATGAAGACTAAAATCAACTTTCATGTCGTTTTATTCTAATAGTTTTAGGTTGGCATTAAAGTACTTTGTTTGCAATCATTTATCCTTATTTAAGGTTGGGTTCTACTGCTATGGTTCTCATAGTACATTGACCGGTCAACTCAATTCAGGTAATTTAAAGGGACTGTAAACATAATTTTAAGTGACTGTCTATGGAAACCGCTTTTAATATAAATTATTTGTTAATGTCAAGAAACACATGTAACGCATCAGCTGTGTTGAGTTCACACTATACACAGCGTACACCGCGGTTTACAAGAATTCAAGTGGTTTTCAAGAGATTTACTCGATGAACAGTCAAAGGGTTGAAGGGTACCGTTGTAAATCGGGCATTGTCCTCTGTGCATGGAGGGACAATTGAAATTACGCTTACACTCCCTTTAAAAGTTGAAGAAACACCAAACCAAACCTAAGAAACCCTGGAAAGTAAAATTCTGTTTAACGTTTAGGGGACTTTATAATATAATCTTAAAGGGAGTGCTCCGTAAAATCGAAAGGTTGGTCAATAAAATGCATTAGATCGGCCCCATATTAAGATATACTACCTGATATTTCTAAAAAAAAACAAGATAAAAATACAACCGTTTCCCGGTGGAACAAGAAACTCAATAAGTGTGATAAATACAGAGCTAATTCTCTAGTTATATAACCGAAAATCATGGTTTTAACATAACGAATAGTTTTTCGGCCTCACTTAAAAAAACGATCACCAAACATTCCATCGACAATCTCTGTCGTAAAATAGTTAAATCATTCAGATGAAGTTTTAATTAAAGATTGTGTTTAATTTTATCTTATCAAGAATCCTGAATCATTGTTTATGTTTGATTTTATCTTTTGTTTAGAATATATTCATTGTTTGGATAACTTTACCTGGGAAAGGTGAGTAATTTAAACATTTTTACAATTAATTAAACTTTCTTCTAGAATTGTATATTTTCAGACAACACCAGATGGACGATTTTGATACAAATAGACAGAGTAACCCCGAGATTCAATAGATCCTGGACACTAGTCGAAATAATAAATAAGAAGGGTTTTAATCTTAGTTTTAAATTAGACTAGGTCTTTGACTTAAAAAAAGAATACATAGCAATTATTAATGTTATTAATAAGTGTAGATTCTGGAGTAAAACTGCTGTAGTTTCTAGAACTATACTCTGGTAGAACCTGGAGATATATACCTAGAACTATACTCTGGTAGAACCTGGAGATATATACCGCTGTAGTTTCAAGAACTATACTCTGGTAGAACCTGGAGATATATACCGCTGTAGTTTCTAGAACTATACTCTGGTAGAACCTGGAGATATATACCGCTGTAGTTTCAAGAACTATACTCTGGTAGAACCTGGATATACATACTGCTGTAGTTTCTAGAACTATACTCCAGTAGAACCTAGAGATATAGTGCTGTAGTTTCTAGAACTATAATCTAATAGAACCTGGATATATACTGAAATACTTGAAATCGTCTTTGATTTCCGATATTTCATTAAATGACAAAAAGATTGTTTTTTTTTCTGAGCTCTTTTATCTTTAAAACTGACGGAGATATCAAATATTTGAACATTATTGAATAAAAGGAAATCTGGGCAGGTTTCTCGATATCTCCGTCAATTTTCAAGGTTCGAAAATGGTAGACCACATTTCGGAATTCCCGAGACTAGCAGTTTCATATGTTAATTGTTTTTAATGGGATATGTCACCGCACGGAACAAAGACGATATTAAAGTGGTCACTTAATTCCCATGTTTATGTACGTGTACGTATACCGTTATAGTTTAGTTTCTTCAGCTATAACTCGAGTAGAGTCTGGAGATTAATCTGAATCCAAATTTAACGAATTTGAGCCGCGTCTCAAATCCACACAAAACCGGTTTCAATTAAGCGCTTACTTAGATCTTGAAACATTGAATACAATTTTAAGTGGAACCAACCATATTTGAGTCGCGTCTCAAATTTAAGCCGCAGCTCAAATTCTTTAAATTAGGCCTCTGATTGTCTTTTAAAAACCTCCCTCAAAACAAGGATGTAAGGCACCTCAAAAGCTGGAGAAAAGTTTTTTGAACATTTATTATTTTCATGATTTTAACTGGAAAATATAAAAAGATAAAGGTATTAAGGAATGTACAGGGAATAGTTTACAATTTGCTATTTTATCACGTAGCAGAGCAGAGCCTCAAACTAAAGAAATTGGTATATCCTCAAAACCTAGTTTTGATAATATTTTTCGAATATTATTGAACTGAAGGTTACTCACATTTCCGGTATTTTCTAATTGTTTGATATTAAATCTAAACAAATGTGTTGTCACTGGAAAAGGTTTCTGAAAAAAACCCCAAAACTGGCTCAAATAGAGGCTGTATAATGTTACAACATGCAAATTATATTATTACAAGAATATAGATAAAGTTCAAATCTACACCATCCCTCTAATTTGTTGCACCAAGCGAATTCTTAACTTTTCAGCCTGAGTCATGATATCTAGACTGGAGACTGGAGAGAGGAGTCCTGGTATCTAGACTGGAGACTGGAGAGAGGAGTCCTGGTATCTAGACTGGACACTGGAGAGAGGAGTCCTGGTATCTAGACTGGACACTGGAGAGAGGAGTCCTGATATCTAGACTGGAGACTGGAGAGAGGAGTCCTAGTATCTAGACTGGATATTGGAGAGAGGAGTCCTTGTATCTAGACTGGAGATTGGAGAGAGGAGTCCTTGTATCTAGACTGGAGACTGGAGAGAGGAGTCCTGATATCTAGACTGGACACTGGAGAGAGGAGTCCTGATATCTAGACTGGAGACTGGAGAGAAAAGTCCCGATATCTAGACTGGAGGTTGGAGAGAGGAATCCTTGTATCTAGACTGGAGACTGGAGAGAGGAGTCCTGGTATGTTGACTGGAGACTGGAGAGAGGCGTCCTGATATCTAGACTTGAGACTGGAGAGAGGAGTCCTTGTATCTAGACTGGAGATTGGAGAGAGGAGTCATGATATCTAGACTGGAGACTGGAGACTGAAGACTGGAGACCAGAGAGATGTTGAGGGAAGAATATAAAGTGATTTTTAGAAAACTTCTTTGATGGTGAGAATACAAGAAAACTTTAAACACAAAAATCAAGTTTGTTTATGAAGATTAGATACTCTGGATGCGCGCCAATGTACTAGAAATGGGTCTTCCTAGTAATGGACACTCAAAATTCTCATATTATATAACTGATTACTGGCGGAAGATGAAGTGACAACGTTGCTGGTGAGAGGGGGAGAAGGATTTTCTCCACTTTTTACAGCTGACATCGGAGAAAATCTTTCCCCCCCCTCTCATCAGCAACGTTGTCACTTCATATTCTCCCTATAAACAGAATTAAGTCTTTTAAAGATTTTCAGTGTTTATTGCTATGAAGACGACAATTATAGTGCATGGGAGCACATACAGAGTATCTAATCTTAATAAACAACCTTGCCAAAAATACAATTATTAAACAACGTAAATCTAGTATTTATGAAAAGACGATAAAAGTAAGAATATGATGGAAAAATATTTCAGGTTTGCCAATTTTTTAACTGCACATGAATATAATTATCAATTAACAATTGTCTGAAATAATAATAATAATAATCAATGTTGATAAATGCCATGATATGAAATATTAGATTGATTTTAACAATTTTTTATGCGATTGAACAAGAAGCCGTATAAACATGAAATCATGGGTTTATTGACGAAATCTCTCCGTAGCACAAGTATACAAAGAAGAGATAAGATTTGTTACTCCTGTATCTTTAGGTTTCTCCAGTCCTCGCTTTAATTTGTTTCTCATCACTGATATAAATTCTTTTTTACTCAGTGCTCCGTCTCCGTCCTAAACAGTTCTAAATCAAGGAAATATAAAGACAACTTTTGCAAATATATTAATGTACATTGTTCTGATGTACCATCTCTAAAGGTAGAATTAAAATTGGTACTGATCTAATGCTTCTGAGCATTTTAAATTTGGTCAGTATTTTACTGACCAAAGTTTCTCAGGTTTGGTTTGGTGTTTCTTCAAGAAAGTGTCTAGGCATAATTATAAGTGACCCTCAATGTCAATGTCAGTGTCCGATTTACAAAGATACCCTTGAAAGCTTTGTCTGATTAAGTTTGCATTAGATATCATCCTCATGTTCATTCAATCCGTTTATTTTCAGTTGTGGTTTCTCTTCAAAAGTGACAAGTGCCTTTTTTGCTTATAATACATAATGAAGAAATTCACAGAAATAAACACTTTTCGAGTTATAAAAACGACGTTATCTTCCACATTTTTGATAAGATTAAGGGTATCGTTGTATTACGCTTACAGTCCCTTTAAGGAAAACAACAAATTTCAAAATACGCGATCTTCTATTTGTCCATGTTCATTGGATGAACCCGGCTCAAACTGAATCAAACTAAAAAATTGGCTCAGTTTCAATTTCCTCTATTATATGCTATAATTGCATTTGCCATGGATACTAACTACAAATAATTTTAATGACGACATAAAACTCCTGAAATATAACAATTTAACGATGAATTTGGGTTTCAGCCCTGAGTAGTGAATATAGTCTTTCAATGGTATAATTACATTGGGTTTCAGCCCTGAGTAGTGAATATAGTCTTTCAATGGTATAATTACATGAGTTGGTAAAGAAAATACAAGTTTACGGTTGTAAAGAAAGAACTATATACATCTAAGGAAAAAAAGTTATTTTTTTAAATTAAGATTTAAAAATAAATATATTTAAAAAATCTAAGAAAAAAGAGTGAATTAATTCTGTACAATCGGCTCTGAAATTTCATACTTTGTGGGTAACCCTGTATATCATATCTATCTATTATTGTAAATGTAACCATTATTGCAAATGTAATTTATGGAAAATGTTACTAATGGGGAACGTATCTAGGCAAGTTTACTGATGTCAGACGTATTAAGGCAGTGGAGACTGAGTGATAAAATCTGTTTGTGGCATTTTTAATTATATTTTACTATTTCTACTTTACACGTATTAAACCTTTATTAAACCTAGTATAAAATATAAAACCAACAGTAAATTTAGCAATTAACTCCAATTCTTTGTCAAGAGTGAAATTTAGACTCTATTTTCAAGGGGAGTCTAACTAAACAATGAAAAAATGACTTTAATGGGATTGCTAACCTTTTTCTTGTTATGATCAATGCTTGTATTATATCCAAAGAATTTGAGTTTTTGCCACAAACTCTGATTTTCTAATTCCTATAACTTTGCAACCCGTTTTCAAGACCTTCGATATTTCAAATATTTCGATAATTCTGTTAGATCAAATAGTCAAAGTTTGAAATTTCAAAGGTTTACACCATAAGGTTGCAAAGATATAGGGGTTAGAAAATGTGAGTTTGTGGCAAAAACTCAATTCCTTTCGGGTGAATCAAGGAACAGATCTAAGTCTATCTTACCGCGCAATGACCCAGAGTTATCATAATGTTTAGCGAAAATGTTCATTACACTTCTCCTTGTAGGGTCGTAGACATATAGCCTTCAATTTCACAGTGTATTCTTTACATTTTTACATTACTGTGGGTAATGTACTTTAAGAGGCATTAAGCTGCAACCAGAAAAATTATAAATTAAGGAGATTTTTTATACTTTTATACTGTATTTTTTATACTTTTTATTATAAAATGTCGCTGAAGATTTTTGTGGTTTGGAACTCAACTTTTTCTAAAAAGATGCCATAATTATTTTTAGAGATGTATCACTATCAGTTGCATTGCTTGACAATTGCAAATTACAAAGTGAAGACCGACATTTCTTAATTAAAAGGAAGGAACAAAGACGACTTTCATTCCACGGTTTTTTGTTCTTATTGTATTGTATATCTTGTAACTGTATTGTATACCTCGTCGAAGATGGCAAACAGAACTCGTACAACATGTTCAGATAAATCAACATTGGCACAAACCTAAATAATGAATACGTTGAACAGTGTTAACGAATTTGAAAAAAGCAGCCTAGGTTGTCGTCTTCCATCATCAATCAACAAATAACAAGAGGATAGAGTAGAGAATTATACGCAGTAACACTGCGCATAAATTTACACACATCGTGGAGCCATTATCATCGTGTTATAGGGGAAATACAGCCGCCCACCCTCCTCCCATTCTCTATGTCTATCATTCAGAAGAGGGTTTAACACCCTCTCTTCTCTCTGGGTCCTCAAGGGAGCTGACAACAGGGCCGGTCAACCAAACTGACCGGCCCTGGATGGCCGCTCAAGGTGAAGGTCTTAAAGGTTGACCGTGCCAGCCAGGCCGGTCTTAAAAAGACAGACAAGAATTGAGGATCCCAGGAGATATTACACTGACAAGCTAATGCTATGGATACAAACATACGCTCCAGTAAAGAAAGCATTGTCAGAGTTCAAGACTTCAATAATTTTGGTGTTGTACCATGTGGAACTGGGAGAGCGTGTTTACAGTTTATGCCTAAGGTACTGCAAAAAGAAAGCGATATTCAGGAAGTACTAGATCATCAGCTGTGTAACCTAAGAACAATAAACACAGATCCCAGAGCAGCTTCACATGATATGGCAGGGTTGACAAGCTCATTTAATTTTGACTCAGAGGAAAGAAACACAAAATCAAATGAAATGTGGAGAACAGGGAAAGTTCTTATAGAGGTAAACGCGATGCCTGGGTTAGTATCTGATGAATCAGATAGAGAGGAAAGTTATGGAGGTCTCCATGCAATGCAGCCCAATAATAGCTGTTTTTACTGCAAATGTACTGGTCACACGAAGAGAGACTGTAGGAAGTTTGAAGAGTGAGGTCAAAGGAATCCAGTGCAATTTGCAGAATGGCATAAGAAAAATCCAGACAAGAGGAACGAGAGTTACAAGCAACCCGGAAATAACATCAGGAGAAATGATAATTTTTCCTGTTATAATTGTGGAAAAATAGGAAATTAATCACGAGACTGCAGAGAGAAACAGAGTAACAGAAGAGGAGGCGACAGCTGGCAACTCCAGAAATGAAGAAATTTAATTTTGTAAATAGTGATATTAATGAACTAATAAACGTTTCAAATCTTGTAAATGTCCGAGCTATTAATGACAAGTTAACAGAGTACTTTAAGCCGCAGAGCAAGTGAGAAGAGGAAGTGATTAGTTTAGAGGAAAAGTTAATGGCAAACTTGAACAGTATGGAAAAGTTAAAAAAAGACAACCACAAAACCTCATACGTGAAATATAAGGTACACAAGCTTGAAACTTATGGATTAGCATTTGTCGATACTGGGAATCTAGTGACGAGTACTTTAGTGTCCAAAGAATTCTGGGAAGCAATAGGAGGAAAATGTCAGGAGCAAGCAACGTTAGGATAGGAACAGTGGAAAAAGGAGGAAAGGACTTAAAGCATTAGGGACAGAAGAAAAGTTCAAATTCTGTCTTTGCATGCCATAGTGATAGAAGGATTAAATCATGCAGTAAATTTGGAATAAGAATTCTTAAAATGCAATACGAAGTAAATTTTTCATATGTGAAACAAGAAGCAAAATTAATAATTTGGAAAGGAAGTCAAAAAAGATTAACCAGGTTATGTAGTGCCAAAGGATCCCTGTTTCCGTTTATACACAAGGGAAAGAGGACAGATAAGACAGGGAAGAATTACATGCAAGTAATCCCAATTCTTACTGGCATGCAAAAAAACAAATCCCGGACGGTCAACCATATTCCAGAACCAGAATTAATATAGGATTCAGAATCAATATCAGAACCGGAAGTAATACAGGAATCAGAAGTGAAACTGGAACTGGAAGTAAGAGAGAGAAAACTGTGGTCAGGGGAGAAAGTGTCCATTCCTGCAGGAAGTGCAAAACTAGTGAAAGTCAGAATAGAAGTGGATTGGAGGGGAGGGGGTTTTGTAGAATCCATGCTACCAGAGGAACAAGACCATGGAAGAAAATTAGTGCTTCCGAAAACCATCTATAATATATCAGGCAAGGAACTGGTTTTCTCTGTGGAGAACTAAACTGAAGAGGAAGTAGACATATGTCAACATCAGAGATTAGGGACAACTGAGAGCTTATAGACATCGATAAAAGTGCCTGGCTTAAAGAAGAGTTAAGAGGAAGTCATGAACCGGAAGTGGGAAAAGATGATGGTGAAAAATTATCAAGGAATGTTAATTCAGACTATCCTACAGAAGAGAGTAAGAAGAAATTCATTCGTGAAAGCGTCAAGATAGATGAGAACGAGATATTAAACAAAGATGAAAAATTGAAGGAGGAAGTGATAAAAATGTTTCAAGACAATTTTTCGGCTCTGGTGTTAAATAACAATCATTATGGGAAAACAGATCTAGTAAAGTTAAAGATAGATCTAGAACCAGGAACAGTTCCCAAGAGATCCAAAGTGAGTCCGTTGAACCCAGACCAGAAAAGAAACTTGATCGATAGACGAGTTGATAGAGCAAGGTGTCATCGAACCTGCTAATAGTACGTGGGCTTTACCATTAGTTCCTTTTAAGAAGAAAGATGGTAGGACAAGATGGGTGACAAATCTAAGGCTTTTAAATTTTGAATCAACCCAAACGATGCAGATATGACGTCAATTGCAGCTGTTAGGTTAATGCAACTGCAAGAAAGAGAATGGAAAACAAACTCCCATTATCCAGGAACCATTGGACCTGGCCTGTATAGTGAGGATGTTTATGCGCTAGGTATTTGCAGCAGATATAGAAGAATTGCTACATGGAGCAGAGTATCAGGTTTAATAGATGAACCAGCCAGGTGGTTGCAAGTTACCTTGGCTACATGGAGCAGAGTATCAGGTTTAAAAGATGAACCAGCCAGGTGGTTGCAGGTTACCTCAGTTACATGGAGCAGAGTATCAGGTTTAATAGATGAACCAGCCAGGTGGTTGCAAGTTACCTTGGCTACATGGAGCAGAATATCAGGTTTAAAAGATGAACCAGCCAGGTGGTTGCAGGTTACCTCAGCTACATGGAGCAGACTATCAGGTTTAATAGATGAACCAGCAAGGTGGTGCAGGTTACCTTAGCTACATGGAGCAGAGTATCAGGTTTAATAGATGAACCAGCAAGATGGTGGTAGGTTAGAGCTTTATCTATATCTTCTATATGAACTAGAACTTGGAAGATTTTCATATAATCATCCACAGATATACCGATACCATCTTCCTAAATGTAAACATTTAACTGTACTGTGGTAACCAGAAATCAGTGGAGTATTTTCGTCTTCTGTTTTTTCTAAATGAAATGTCTTTAAGTATTTCGTAATTTGTAACTAAACTATTAAAAAATTATGCCCTCAACATTTTCAGGAAGATAACTACAGTTATAACAATTGTAAATTTCAAACTTTTTAGCAAAACCAATTCAAAAATTCTTCAACTCCTGTACTAGTACAAGATCTTTCCAATGCATTGTGATTTTACTATATATATTATATATGACATCTTAAATTAACTATAAAATTATAAAACTATAATTTTACTCTGGGTTTGAAGATTATAAATGTAATCACAGAAAAATTTAAACCCAGAGGGTGAAGGGTTCGCATGTTTAGAATATTCGAAACATCCAAGCAACAAATACATTTAATATTTACATTCAAAACTTTAAACTTTCAAAGATTCTTAAGATAATTCTAAACCAACTGAATTTGAAATAGTTTTAAGAGCAAAGATTTAACATAATTTTTTCAAAGATTACAAAAATCGAAATATTGAGAAAATGTTTAACATAAGAGTAAAGGTTTAACGCAAGGTTGCAGACATTACAATATTCGAAATATTGAGAAAATGTTTAACATAAGAGTAAAGGTTTAACGTAAGGTTGCAGACATTACAATATTCGAAATATTGAGAATAAAATTTCATATTATGTAATTAAAAAGATATTTTATAGATTCTGGTTTAATGAATTAGGGTATTGGATTTTGTATTGAAAAGACAGGAAAAAGTGTATAAAAAATTGTCAATACTTTAAGAAAAAACACCTAAAAATTAGATCGTTATTATTATTTAAACAGGAATACCACAATTTAAAATCAATTATTGATATTTTTATTTATGTTAAGAAAAAAGGTTTTAAAGGTACCGTTGTGAATCGTACTTATCACTCTATAAATTGTCTGTAATATTAAGCATTTTAAACTAAAAGTTTTCAGGTTTACCTTGAATAATTTTTTTATTCGTTTGAGAACTATAGTTCGTTTTCTTGGAGAATAATCAGCATAGGTTAATAGAAGTTCGGCAAACTGTTTCTCAGAGATAAAGCCGTCCTCGTTCGGTTCCTTTCGTTCAAACTCCAGCCTCAGGATTTCACTCTGTAACCTAGAAATAATATTCATAATTTTCTGTAGAGTTAGTGTTTTTCTGCACCAGGGAAATATTTCTAGAGAATTGATTTCGAGTTGTAAAAATATAATGAGTTGGTTCTTAATAATTTAATAATTAAATAATTATTTTCTCCACTTTTTGTTGTTTTTCAATCACCATTGCTTTACTTTGTTTGACAGTTAACTGAAAAAGACCAGAGAAAAGATTTTGTTATTATATTAATATTTAACTCACTTTGACACATTGAATGTTCTTGAAACTATGAACTTCAAGTACAAAGTTGAATTTAATCTACATGAAAACTAATTAACTAAAAATAATTATTTTATTTCCATGAAAATTAAATGCAGCCTAGTTCAACTTTATGAAGACTTGCAACAAGTATCCAGCAAATTAAACTAATATTGTTTATTGTTTAAAAACCCTGTAGTAAACAAAAATAATACTAACTCGTCTTGAAATTCTAGAAACTGATCGATTGTAAGTTTTCCGTCCCCCTTGTCTCCGAAGAAGTGTACAAGTATAGCTGACTGATGACCGGAGTGTCCGCTTTGCCCGGCGTGCCCGCTGTGCCCGGTATGACCTTGATGTCCTGGTCCTTCCTTGTGCCTCCCTGCCCAGGATGTACCGGCCCGAAGTATACTCTGAACCTTAAGAAGACTGTTAACGTGATTTAAAGTCACTTTCCTTTAAAGTCACTTTCATCAATATCATATTTCATATTTTTATTCAACTACAAAGCACGAGATAATACAAATAAAAAAATCACATATATAAAGAAATATCAACTTTATACGAATGCGTTGAAAAAAAATCGATGATTATAGGTTGTAATATCTGAAGGTTTTGTTTGGAATTAAATTTTTTTTTTACGATCCGAGTTGAATATTTTAACTTTCTGAATTTGTATGGACGCAACAGAAAGATTAGTAGCGATCACCATCAATTTTCGACGTAAGCCTATATATACCCACTTAAACTTTTCTCGAACACTCCCTTTCGATTAGAAAGAAATACCTAAAATTGTACGTATTTGTTTCGTGATTCTTTGATTTTCTCTCATTTTCCTTTCGTACAAATTAAAGCACAGAAGATATTTTATAAAAGAAGAATGAACTTGAAATAAGGATGCGAAAAAATAGAGTTGTTTTTAATATAAAAATTCAAAAAAGTATGAAAAAAGAAATGCAGTACGGAAGTTTAAGGATTATAGTAGCTACAGTTCCTCTACTGTTAAGTGTTTTTTAGAACTTAGGTATTCAGGTAATTAGGTATTCGGGTATTGATCCCATTAAGGATCAGAGTGGTTAATGGAGAAAATTGACATAACAAATAATGGAAGAGAGAGGAGCAGTAAAGTATAAAGTACTAATGCCTGGGATACAATGGGAATGGATATTGAAGTCAAACCTTATAGAAATCCAACGTATAGAAACCGCTACGTATAGCAACAAAGCGTATTTTCCGGGAGAACATTTTTTATATTTTTGGGAAATTAAATAATCAGTGTAAAGGTGATATAGTTTTCATAAAATCCTTTAATTTAAATGGTAAAACGGAATTTTATGAAATCATATTAGCATTTCTGGAGACCTTTTTTATACTTTTAAGAATTTTTTTCTTCTAAAAATTAAACTGTAGATAGCAATTTTATAAAATATTGTTTTTAATATTAACATGCAATTTTATGTATAACCATATAATCATTCATTTATGTCAGTACATAATAAAATCTGAAAGGACCTTAAACACAATAGAGAACAGTACAAATGTACATATTGAACTATTTTGCTCCTTTAATGTCTAGGGTATCATAAAAAAACTTTAATTTATCAAAAATATAAAAAATGTTCTCCCGGAAAATACGCTTTGTTGCTATACGTAGCTGTTTCTATACGCTGGATTTCTATAAGGTTTGACTTCATGATTATTAAGCACGTCAAACTAAAGTAAATTACACGCTATACTCCTCCTAATGAAGAGATATTGAGAAGAACAAACATGATTTTAAGTTCTAATATGTTGCCGCGGATATATTTGCTTTGTATCATGCTTGTGTTGTAAAGGGAGGAGCTACAAGATCACAAAGGTGAACCAGTTATGTCAGATAAATTCCACCTTCTCCTTCTGTCTAGTTCCCACTGTAAGATAGAAAATGATGACTATATCTCCACCATGATAATATACCTGAAAGCAATCTCAAACTGTCTTCTGCTGGTGGAGAGGATGGTGAGCAGGAAAATATAATCAGAGAAAGAGATTAAACCTCGAGAACTCAGCTTCCTGTAGTATACAAGCTTAACAATAGGTGTCTCTTTTATATCATTTGTTTTATAATGAAATATTGCAAAGGTTTGTAAGAATTTTTTATAAAACACCCAAATTTCCTAATGTTAAGGCAATCATTGATAAAACCGACCATTAAGTGGGATTTCTTATATATCATTTGTTTTTTTTTGTGTGTGATGTTTGTTATAAAATCTAACACGATGTCATGTTCGGTGCTACTGCTGACTGTTGCAAACTTTGAAATATTTAGGTTCTTTGTAAAAACTATGTGTTCCAATTTAAAAAAAGAAATTTTGTTTTAAAACATAACATATTTAAGCAATTGAACGACTGCTTGTTTTTATTTGATTGTCTTTCTTTGGACACATTAAAACAAAAGCTTTTTATCTGTAATGGAGTATCCCTAAATAACTCTTGATATATAATTTCTATGATACCATTTATGAGTATTAAACATGAGTTTACTCTAACGAATTACTTGATGGTTTGCTATCACACGGACAACATTTTTAATTTTATGACGTCAAGATTTTCTAACTTAAACTCTGTTTACGAGTCCTCAGACTAGACTACAGTAAGAACCAGAAGACCGTGGAATAATAAGACGACATAAAAGCAATAATTAGTGTATTTAATGTTGTTAAAAAGCAAATAGTGATATTAGTAACTTATTAAATCATTTGTCAAATTAAATGGGCCTGTTTACACTGCACAATTGCTGTGTTTCAAGTTCATTAAACTTCAGTCTAAAAGTCGTCTTCCTATTTTTATGGTTCTCACTGTATATGGTTTATAGTTGAAGAAACAAAGACCTAAAAATACTGGTTTCATGAAACTCAATTTCTGAATTCTCCTTCTCATGTCGATCCTCAGAATACTTCCTAAAAATAAAAATGTTTCGTTTCGTTTGTGGTCAGACAGAAAAAAATTTAATAATTTTGAATATTTTTAACTATCTACCAATCAGATGCCAAACTTATCTACTTTCTGCTATGGAAATATTATGGGAATACGAGCCACCTTTTTCTTTTAAACGAATTTCGCTCTAAATCCCTTAAAAATTAAAATCCACTGTGTATAGTGAGTTCAATTTAGGCATTGTATAGATTAGTGCTTAATCATACAAAAATTAAATCCGTTTGATGAATAAAAGTCAAAGAAATCTTGCTTGAAATAAAAATTTTAATAAAATTCCGACCTTTCTGTTCAGAATAATAAATATTCACATCTGCGAATAATAATTTTTTCCACGCTTAGGATTCTAATGGAGAAGGAATAGTAATATATTCTGTACTGGAGTAGGAGTAATAATCTATTCTGTACTTGAGTAGGAATAGTAATCTATCCTGTATTGGGGTAGGAATAGTAATCTGTTCTATAATGGGGTAGGAATAGTAATCTATTCTGTACTGGGGTAGGAATAGTAATATATTCTGTACTGGGTAGGAATAGTAATCTGTTCTGTGCTGGAGTAGGAAAAGTAATCTATTCTGTACTGGGGTAGGAATAGTAATCTATTCTGTACTGGGGTAGGAATAGTAATCTATTCTGTACTGGAGTAGGAATAGTAATCTATTTTGTACTGAATAGGAGTAGTAATCTATTCTGTACTGGAGTAGGAGTAATAATCTGTTCTGTACTGGAGTAAGAGAAGTAATCTGTTCTGTACTGAAGTAGGAGTAGTAATCTATTCTGTACTGAATAGGAGTAGTAATCTATTCTGTACTGAAGTAGGAGTAATAATCTGTTCTGTACTGGAGTAAGAGAAGTAATCTGTTCTGGACTGGAGTAGGAGTAGTAATCTATTCTGTACTGGAGTAGGAGTAGTAATCTATTCTGTACTGGAGTAGGGGTAGTATTCTATTCTGTACTGAATAGAAGTAGTAATCTATTCTGTACTGGAATAGGAGTAATAATCTGTTCTGTACTGGAGTAAGAGAAGTAATCTGTTCCGTACTGGAGTAGGAGTAGTAATCTGTTCTGTACTGGAGTAGGAGTAGTAATCTGTTCTGTACTGGAGTAGGAGTAGTAATCTATTCTGTACTGGAGTAGGAGTAATAATCTGTTCTGTACTGGAGTAAGAGAAGTAATCTGTTCTGTACTGGAGAAGGAGTAGTAATCTGTATTACTGTATATAGGAATAGAAACATATATTACATTAAATGAAAAGGGTTAAAAACATTTCCTATATTGGATAGGAATAGGTATCTATTCTATACTAAAGTAGGTATAAAAACATTTTCTATATTGTATAGGAATAGGTATCTATTCTATACTACAGTACTCAGTAGGCATAAAAACATGTTTTCAATTCTATACGTAGAGAAACCTGGTATACATATATTTATTGGAATAAGATTGAAAGCTTAGTATTTATCTTTGTTGGATTTAGAGCAGGAATATTTCTCTTTACTGGAGTTAGAACTTGAACTGTTTGTTCAGAAGTAGGACTAGGTTCATGATATTTCTTAAAGAAACACTAGTTATCATGCAAGGTTTTGGTAACATTATTTCGAGGTTTGAATACATCCAGAGGAGGAGGAGTTAGGAATGTTTTGAGGTTGTGAGGGGGAAACTATGTTAAAAGGTTGAATACTGGATAAAAGATAGATAAAACGTCGTTAGTTATCATCTCATGAGTTGTTATATATCAGGTTTATACTAGACTATTGTGAATGGTTGGATTAATCTAATTGATGAAACCTACCGATATTGATCCAACCCTATTCCCTCAGGTTGCTTCACACCAGGAGTAATGGACCGGAGAAAATCTTCCGGAGTCATGTATATCTCTTCTCCGATCTAAACAATGAATATCTCTTCTCCGACCTAAACAATGAATATCTCTTCTCAGATCTAAACAATGAATATCTCTTCTCAGATCTAAACAATGAATATCTCTGATCTAAACAATGAATATCTCTTCTCCGATCTATATAATCAATATCTCTTCTCTGATATAAACAATGAATATCTCTTCTCAGATCTAAACAATGAATATCTCTTCTCAGATCTAAACAATGAATATCTCAGATCTAAACAATGAATATCTCTTCTCCGATCTATATAATCAATATCTCTTCTCTGATATAAACAATGCATATTTCTTACTTACAAAAAAGTTTTTTCTCATGAATCGCCCATTTTTGGAATAGAATCTGATTTTGGGTTAAAAACTTTAAAAAGTAATAATTCCAATTTTACCCCTTATTTGAAATAAAGAGGGAGGCAATGAATAATCACCCCGGACTAACCAGAGTTAGCAGCATTCTGTTTCTCCTATTTGAAAACAAACGTGTTTTGGTCTATAATTCAACAATATTTTACCTTATGGATTTGTTTATTTTACTTTTTCATTCAAAACGCATATGCCGCAAAAAATTTTGAGAAAAAAAGGCTAAAAAGTTATGTTTAAATGGGTATAATTGTGATCGAAAGTCACAGCTTTCTGTAATATTGACAGAACCGTTAAATCAACGTAATATTTTTGAAAACTAAAACTGACCTTGTAAGAAGCAAAATATCGAAAAATCTTCTCTGGAGTTGAATAGTTCCGTATCCGGTTCTCATAGTCAATTATTTTTCTGTCTCTGAACCCAACCTTCTCCTTTTTTTGTTCCTCCTTCTCAGCTTCATCCGTTTTCATCTCATTCTCCTCTTCTTTTTCAACCTTGTCATCCTGAACCCTCTCCTCCTCAGCTTTAACTTCTACCTGGAGTTCAAGTCCCAACAGAACTATTCCTTTAATAGATAAAAGAACAGATAAAACTAATCTTGAAATCCCTATATATTCTTAAAAAAGCTATAACAAATATATCACGTAGTACGAACTAAGGCACTGAGATTTTGCCTAAAACTCAAATTTTCTAATCCGTATATCTTTGCAACCTGGTGGTGAAAAGCTTCAAAATTCATAATGTGAAATATCGAAGGTCTAATTTATTTGGTTGCAAAGATATAGGGATCAGAATATCATAGTTTGTGACAAGAACTCAGTTTAATTAAAAAAATATACACAATTCTAGAATATATATTTGCCACCTGCTAGATCAGTTCATAATCTAAGTTTGAAATATGAAAGGTTTCCAAAATCACCTTGCAAAGATATATATGGGTTAGAAAATTAAATATAATACGGGTGTTCAAATCCTATAATTGGATTTGGAGAATGTAATTATCTTGAACTTTCATATACATAATATAGAAATTTAGGAAAAAGTTAATTTCTAAATGATCTTGATTTTTTTAGGATTTAAATCTGTTAAATAGAAACTTAGATGTTAAAATTTAAATTCGAAATAAAAGATGAAGTTCAAAGAGAGTTAAAATGAGTAATGTTCGAAATTGGGCCAATTTATTTGGTCCATTTATTCCATTTTATTTATAAATGAACCATTGTAGTCAAGCTATTAAAAATTATGTTTAAAATACATTTGTATTACACGCACCCCTGACCCTTCAGTATAAGTAAATTAAACCTAAAGTCTGACCGTGTCAACTTTGTTGCACCGGCTAGTCCTATTGAGTGTCTCCTTTATTTATCCGGGCGATACAGTAAAAACTGGGACCGGAAAGGTTGACCCGGCTAGGAAATTCAAATGTACCACGGATGCCCCTGATTAATTTAATTCTTATCAATTATCAGTTGTGTATAAATGAACAAACCAAGCTTAAATATTAAATAAATATTTCTGTATATCAACTATATTATTCTCTGTATGAATTAACCTACCTAGAGCTAAAACAGTCCCAGATAGAGAACTACTAAGCAGATTTCTCCCCTCTAAGTATACCGTAGAGAATTTAGAGGATTTCATGTAGATCTCAGCTCAATAATATTCATGAATACAGGAATATATAAAGTAGAATCCATAAATATATGTATATTTTTAATTCTGAAATTAAGTTTGACTAGCTGCCAAAACTTAAAAGATTCAATTTATATAAAGGGTTGAAAACAGATATTGTTAAAGTCATCAAAACAGGATTTTCTGCAGACCTGTAATTTGGAATTAATGTTTTTGCAATCTAAAGTAAAGGGTTACAAACTTTCTCAGGATATATGTACAACTCTCCAGATATATGTACAACTCTCCAGATATATGTACAACTCTCCAGGTATATGTACAAATCTCCAGATATATGTACAACTCTCCAGATATATGTACAACTCTCCAGATATATGTACAACTCTCTAGATATATGTACAACTCTCCAGATATATGTTCAACTCTCCAGGTACATGTACAACTCTCCAGATATATGTACAACTCTCCAGATATATATACAACTCTCCAGATATATGTACAACTCTCCAGATATATGT
>NW_019397933.1:0-7324 GCF_000591075.1 Eurytemora carolleeae | reverse complement strand
AATAATAATAATAATAATAATAATAATAATAATAATAATAATAATATTAATAATAATAATAAAAATAAGAATAATAATAATTGTAATAATGATGATTCTTATAATGATATTAGTAATAATTTTGATAATATATAAAGACAACATTTTTTTAAAGAATTTTTTTGCCTTGCTTCGTGCTTTTGGAGTAGATACGGGTCGTTTCTCCGTCTCAGAGGTTTGTGTGAGGGAGATGATGAAATCTATTAAAGTGAGAGTCAAATTTTATCTAAATTTTAAATTTGTCTATGTAATTTATTGATTTCTAACTCACACTGTATGAACGAGCTCCAGTATTGGATTGTCGACATAAGTCTACTGATAACGCTTTCTCCGATAGTTTCCTTCTTAGAATAGGAGTTAGGAGTCCAGATGTCATCTTACTGGAAACATTTTGTAAATTAAAAATTGTGAAATCTTGAAACTTAAGTTTTTTTCCGAGTAGTGAAAAAAGTGAAAACAAAACTTTCATGAACAACTATTTCCAAAACTTTAAACATATGTAGATCAAATTTGCAATAAGGTTTATAAAAGGGTTTTGTGTGCAGCACCATTAGATTGAAAATTATGAACAGATATTTTTAATAAATACAGAGTATTCAGGAACTATATATACAGAGTATTCAGGAACTATATATACATTATATATAAAAAGTATATAAAAACTATATATATATATATATATATATATATATAGAGTATTCAGGATCTATATATGACAGAGTATTCAGGAACTATATATATAGAAACAAATTATTCAGGAATTTAGTATTCAGTATTGAGGAACACTGGAATAAAGAAACCACTCTATTTACTCAAGAGCTCTTATCATTCACCAAAGAATCAAGTCTAATATTCTTAAGCCAAACATTTAGGTTTCTTGGAAAGATAAAAATTTTTTCTAATTAAGAAAAGAGGGTTTAGAAAAAACAGGGAACTGTTTTTTCATCTATTGGTAAAATTACACCAGGTTTCATTATCTCACAATAAGGTACATATGAGTAGGTTGTCAGTTTGTGCAAGGGTACGGAGCTAACTAGTAAAGTCTGTATGTGCGAATAAGGTTTGAAGACTGAGCTGGGACGGAGCTAAGGGAGGACATTGGTCCTCCTCACACCATTCTTAGTCTTTTTTCTCCGGGACGGTTCCGCAGACACTATCTGAGCAGGATAGGCAAGGACTCATTATTCTCTGATTCTTTTAAACTTTTCTGCATTTCTTCTTTAACGAGGGGACAGTATTTAGGCTTCTCTACTAAAGTATTTCTTAAGTTATGGTAATATTGATAAATAATATGGAACATTCATAGTATGTAATTGCAGTACTAAATAAAAAAAAACGTTTTAAGAAACAGAATTAATTTTCTAGAAGTAAAGTTATGGAAGTTAATTGTTGAGAATATATTTTAGGGGCACAGGAAAATTGGTATCCACATTTTGCCGTTTTGTTGTTTCAATGTTGTTTTTGCGTACATTTAATGCTCTTAACCCTGTAAGCTGCATTGTGTCCTTGTTTATAAAGCTCCAGGGGCGCATACAGTGGGGAGCTAACGAGGTCTAAGCCCCCTTGCACCCATGGAATGTCGAAAAAGATTAAGCTCCCTCCCAATTCCTGTATAAACCCCTTCAAGAAAGATCGTTGTATTGATATGTTAGGTTTACAGAGAAAAATAGATATAAAAGGAATAATAAAGATAATAGAATTAATTAATACGAACTGTATGCACTACACATATATTGATTATTAATGGTTGGAGGGTATCTTTATTATCTACATAATATACAATTCGTACTTTGGGTGTCTGTATTTTTGTATTGTCTGCTTGTATGCTTGTATTGTTTGTTTGTATTTTTGTATTGTCCACTTGTTCATTTGTATTGTCTGTCTGTATATTTGTATTGTCTACTTGTTCATTTGTATTGTCTACTTGTTTATTTGTATTGTCTTTTTGTATGTTTGTATTGTCTTTTTGTATGTTTGTATTGTCTGCTTGTATGTTTGTATTGTCTACTATAGTAAAAAGTAAATTGTTTATGTAAATAGACATTGATATCAAATAATAAAACAGAAAACATTACTTCCCTTTATATTGTAGATTTTAGTCTTTTTAACAGTAAATAAAAATATTTTTTTTTTCCTCGAAGATAATTAGTTTTATTTCAGTTCGAAGATAAAAAGTAAATTCAAAAAACTAATCTAGAAACCAACTGACAGAGAAAACTTGAGATAATGAAAAAAGAAAAAAAACTTTTTCTGAAACTCAGCTTCCAAGGGGTTTCTAAACTTAGTCTCTGTAAATCAATCATTAAAAGAATAACTTTTTTATTTTTATCAAAAAGAATCCTTTAGAATAAGGATGTTTTTCACAACATATTTTTTTCTTCATTTCTACAAATAACGGATATCTAAAAGCTTAATGCAATATTTTATTACTATTGATAACAACATCCGCTGTAGCCTAACAGAATAGGGAAACATATATTTTATGACCACAAAAGCATTTTAAATGAAGTTGAGTTTTTATCACAAACTCTGCATTTCTAATACCTATATCTTTGCAACCCAATGTCGTGGACCTTACATATTTAAAAGTATGAATGAAATCAAACAATCAAAGTTCGAAATATCAAAGGTTTACACCATCAGGTTGGAAAGATAAAGGGATAAAATATTAGACTCAATTCCATTGCAGATTTTGTGATTCCTAATTAAGAAAGTAAATTTTATATAGTGTCTTAAAATCTAGAAGAAAACGTTGAAACATTAATTCTATCTATAGGTACAGTAAGGACCAAATAATTGTGAAATAGGAAGACGACATTAAAGCAATCTTTAAGTGTATTTGACGTTGCTACAAAGCAAAAAGGTTTACTACTAGATTTAAATTGGGTCTGGACACTACACAAGCATGCAGTGTCTATGTTCTTTAAGCTATAAAAAAAAATTTATTTGAGTAAAAATTTTGATTTATTATTCCACAGTTTTCTGGTTCTCATTGAACAAGAACCAATTTATGTTAAAATGTTAAAATGTGAAGCTATACAAGTTTTGTAAAAAACTGGACGCTTTCAATTATTTACACCTCTCTTTATAATATAATCTATTGAACATACAACTTTTTATCTAAACTGTCTTTTTTATACATTGTTGGGAAATTATTCTAGGACATTTTCATTGACTTTTTTTTACGTTAACATATATCACAGATCTTGTCAAACTATCAAAACTATCAGCTGATCCTGGTGAACCTACAGGGTGACCCAAAAACAGGGATTAGCGTTTATATTTCAAATGTTCTGGGTATAGGTCTACATATACACCTTGGATTTCAGAAAGCACAGAAGAAAAATCTAGTTGGGATCAGATTCATCAGATAGATGTAAATAATTGTTTCTTTAGCAATATTAGTTAGATGAAGTTAACAGAGAAATTAACGATTAAAGGAACTAAAAAGTTCTAAACCCTGTTTTTTGTGACACCCTGTATGTTTATATATCTTTTTCTATTATTTCAACAATAAATCCAATCCTTGTGGAGTTTAGGTCTGCAGGCTTCTGGACACTCCTTCTTCATCACATCTCTAGCTTCAACCACACTTGCTACAAAGTTGTTCTCCACCAGTTCCCTCTGTGTTGGGAAAGGAGAAGTTCTAGGAAATCTCTGACAGGTGTAGGAGTCATGGGACATAGAACTCCATTTACCCCAAGGCCAGAGGTATCGTTTGAGAAATCCCTGATCAGGACCATAGGAATCACGTTTAGCCCAGAATATTGGATCTTTACTCGCCTCCTGGAAGGATTCTACTATAAGGTTTCTAACCGTAGAGTTTCTAACTCCTAGACTTACTCCCCAACCACTCCCTAGTATTTCTATACCATGAGCAGGATTATCTCGCATAAAGTGGAATGAATGAGGTGAGTTTAACCATTCTGATACTGCAGATGTTTCTCTAGAATTGATTCTAGAATCTAGATCCCTGGATATATATAGATCAACCTGGGGATCTAGGGTTGGGAAGAATCTCCAGTTCATGGCAAACACCTTGCTGATATCAGTAGAGGACGGGAGATTCTTTACATAACAAATATCTAGATTGGTATTTTCACAGGCAAGGTTGCATAGGTCGGTCAGTTGTTGATCTCCAGGTTGGAGATCATAGTAAACCCTGATAATCCAACCTGGATACAGCTCAGGAACAAGATCAAGGTTTTCTTTTATACCCTAAAAAAGAGGAAAATTTAGTTTAAAGGGAGTGACCGGTTGGTAAACTGAGAATTTAGTATTGTGGAGAATTTTTTTGAAGACATATTGAAGACATATAAAACGTTTAATGATGTATAATTACTGAGCTTGAGCGCAAAATCATCCATTAGATTCTTTCTAAAGCAGAAATATGCAAGACACTTTATGTATAAACCACAACTTTCAAAGAGAAGATGATTGATATCTCATACATGATCAGTGTCTTAAATGAATATGTATAATGCACGTACCTGAAAATATTTTCTGTACTTAGATTTGGTTGAGTTTGGGTTCCCGTAGAAAGAGAATCCAATGATCTTCTGTCCTGGTCCCCGGAGATAAGTATCCGAACTGCAGGTGGAGTCAGAAACAGATCCATCCCGGGGGAACCGTCCCAACAGGGTTCTAGTACAATTACAATGTTGCATAGGAACCTGGATCTGTTCCTCTGAGTCATGTTGAGTAAAGTTCCATCCATGTTCTCCTTCAACCTCCAGAATTTTCTTAAATCTTTTACTCGTCCTCAGGGCCCAGTTACTAGCCTTCATAGTTTAATATTTATTCTATAGAGTTGACTGTCAAACCTAATAGTACATTTAACACTTGTTGGAAACCCTGAATGCGCTTGTATATAATTGTATTATATATAATTTTCTGACTTCTATTTATATAGATACCACCCTAAACTAATGATCTGCAATGGCCGAAGAGTGATAAATTATTTTTGTTTCGTTTTATGTTTTTAAAAAAAAATAAATCAGTGAACATTTATTTATTTTATCTAATTAAAAAGCAAACACATAAGACCCCCCCCTTACAGACTGAATAAAGGGGGGTAACTCCCACAACCCAAAAAGTTTGAAAACTTACCTTTGGATTCCAGATATTAAACATGGATTTGATAACAGTTGCTGGGTCGGAGGGATTCAGATACTTCTGATCCTCTGGTAGAACTGTATTTATACCAAGTAAACTAGCGGTAAAATTCAGAAATGGTTTAATATTTATCACGTTATCCGAGTCTTTGTCTTTAATTTTGGACTTTTTTCTAGGTTTCTTTTCTTTAACATCCTGTATAGCCTCACCCTTTGAAGTAAGCTCCACGGTTCCAGTGATCTCAACTCCGAGTTCGGAATGGTTTGTTTCTAAACCTGAAAATGTTTCCTCGGAAGTTCTTTCCGTGTTTTTGTTTGGGACGGATAATAGCGGAGCATGGATGGTTGGACGGTTGGTTGAGGATTTTTTCTCCTCGGAAAGGGGTTTCTTGCCGATAGAGGAGAGGAGCTGTTTAGGGGATCTGTCATAGAATAGGTTTTCCTCATTACTTCGCTAAAAAATAGAAAATATTTGAGAATCTGATTTAGTTATTTAATAATATAAAAGTAGTTAAAAGATATTTCATATAAAGTATTTGAATTGGTGATTTAAGATTTGAACTGGCTGTAGGTAGTTCAGCAACCTCTCCAATTCATTAAATTCAGTCCAGGTTTGACTAGTCTGAATTGTGGAGTATTTTAGGACTAAGAGAGATTAGGTTAGATCTATCAAGAAGTTAGGTTGGATAGTTTAGGAGAGACAAAGATAGTATTCTTGATCCGACCAGAAGTTTGATTGAATTATATGAATATATTTTATTCTTGGATCCAGAGGGAATAGGTTAGTGTTATATTTATCTAGGAGTAAAGTTAGATTTATCTAGGAGTAAAGTTAGATTTATCTCGGAGTAAGGTTAGATTTATCAAGAAGTAAGGTTAGATTTATCTAGGAGTAAGGTTAGATTTATCNTTAGATTTAACTAGTATCATAAGATATATTTAGAATTAAGGTTAGATCTACAATTTTAATATTAGTAATGATTAAAAAATATTTTTTACCTGTTTTACCCCTACAGAGTGGTTTGTATAGAGAACTGTATGGGCGAGGATAAAAAACAATCCAACTCCTCCAACAAGATGAAATTTAAACTTTTTAGCAGAACCCAGAATATATCTGGGAATATTCATCCTAGAAATATTTCCTAAATCTCAATTCTCCGAGAAGGAAATGTATTTATTTAGATTTGGATAATATATTTGATATATCCATGATGATGAATTTATACTTTATGTATATATGGACAAATATATACAAAAGTGTACGTTTATATGTCCTTCGTTGGTTGATTACATAATTATCCAGGTTTTACCAGGACACACAGCTGCAGCTCACAAGAATTAGTTTCTCTTTCCTTCCTGTCGTTCAAATCTAACTGTGCGCGCACTATTTACAATCAAGCACGTAACAAAGTACACCTATCATTGCGGCGCATGGTTCAGGACTAACTCCAGACTCGTCGGATCCATGTTATAGATCCTGGAGCAGGGTTGGTTGGTTCCATGTTATAGCTCCTGGAGCAGGTTTGGTTTACTCCGACAGAGCGTGTTAACATCAGAATTCATGGGAAGGATGCAAAGAGAAATTATTTCCAGGGAGAAATTAGATTGGATTAAATCACTAAATCTTCGCGACGAAAACAAAAATTTTATTATATTGACTAGTGGACTTTCTCAAATCCTTGATTTAAAAACATTTATTAAATAGTTATGATTCTTGTAAGATGAGTATAATTCATTAAAAATGTAAAGAATAAATTGTATATTATAGATATCATATATCTCTAAATATTACATGATATATAAAATAATATAATTGTAGAATAAAATACAAATATAAAGAGCAGATGTAATTTTATTTATTATGTAAATATGTAATGGTATGTTGAATCATAGAATTGCGATCTGTCGATAAACAGTCAATTCATTTCAATGAAATTAAAACTAGCCACCCCATACGTGTCTACATATACTCCTTTTGTTCATTTAAAGTACCGCAGACGACTTTTCATGCAGCCGAAGCTACAGGGTGTCCCACGAAACATAACAGTTGGTAAATAGTTTAGAGAGTCTTTTTCCATTATTTGTTTAGTTGTTTGATACCATAGATCAATGAAAATATTATATGGGAGTCAAGTTATATTAAAATTGATTTCAAAGTAAAATATATTTAA
>NW_019397932.1:151157-154197 GCF_000591075.1 Eurytemora carolleeae | reverse complement strand
ATATTCTGAAAAATCAACTATATGCAAATGTGGCGAAAGATAATCGATGAACATAGGGTGTAATATCTGAATGATTTGTTTGAAATTAAATAGATTTTTTTACGGTCTAAGTCGTATGTTGCATCTTTTCTGAATTTGTATGGATACTACGCGACGTTCTTCGGTATTAGTCGTTTTTAACAATTTTCTCGTAATAGACGCAACAGATAGAAGTAAGATTAGAAGCGATCAAAAGCGCTCTTTTATTGCATTAACCCTATACCCTCTTTCATTTTTCGCGAACACTCCCTTTAAATGAAAATTGTTGCATACCAAAAAACCATCTTTTTACAAAGGAATGACATTTGAAACATGTAATAAATATATAGTAAAACATTCATGCAAATATAACAAACCTCAATGTTCATTAGAGGATCGAGAGGTCAATAATCTTTTTTAAAGTTACACATTTGGCGGAAACAATCCTGGCAATTATTTCTATGACAGTTCTTCCGAGATTACACATTTACGTTTAGAGTTTGGAATAAAAAATATTTTATACAGTCATACAGGAATTCAATTGCAAACTGCAATTGATCAGACAGCTTTTCAATCTAATTTTAAAATTATGATTGATGAAATGATAATTACGATATGGCCCTAGTCCTGCCATATCACAAGCATTGATTCGGGGGGGGGGGACTTCCCCTTATTTTCTAGAAGCAAATGTCGTCGTAGTAATGAAATATTTCAGCAATGATGACATTTATTCCGAAATTTAATCATTTTTTTAAAGCTTAAGCCCTCAGCTGTTCAATTTAGAGATAAAAGTTTACTTGGATCACTTGAATTTACAAAGCACGACCTCCTCTAATGTTTATATTCTATTTTAACGAGTTGAAGGTTTAAAAAAAAACTTGCCAGCGCAGGAAAAAAAAAGGTTTGTTCGAATTTCAGTCAGTATTTTTATTAATTATGGAAAAACGCGCAGTCATTTTCTTTTATATTTGTCCATATGGTGTATAATTAAATATATAATTAGTGATTTAAATAAAACAAAATATGTTTGAAGCTGTGTCATGTTTCCATTCAGTTACTATCATGCAACAGACAAGAAGTTTTCTTTTTTATCTACTTCTTCTCATATCCTTCAAGGGTTAAGTTTAATCTGCACTATCATAAATCGTGTGAATAATAATCGATTCTCAGCTTGTTTGCGAAAAATCGCTACATTGCAAAGAAAATATACCAAGAATGTTAAAGAAATAAGTAATTGTAAGTCATTGATTTATTGTAAGTCATTGATTTAAAATTACATAAATGGAAAGTAAATTAAGCTAGTTTCAGTTTTAATAGATTTAGTTATGCAATATATGCAATATGCGTTATAGCTTTACTAGCTGTCAATATAATAGCTGAAGTGTATAATCTTTTGCAATCAGTTACCCGAAGAAGGGGGTGCAGGGCCACCATGAGACCCGCGAAATGAACTCCGAGGCCTCCTGATCCGCAGAATGACCGCCTAAACCGTCCCAGCGCCTCTCGCTATGTCTCCAAGGCTCCACCGTTCTGCTTCCACTTTAGTCTCACATAAAATATATTTGGCTTTTACATCCACCAAAAATCTTACTTTCAAACAATCTCAACATGATAAAACAGTTTTTAATGATGCATAAACTTAATGAGCACCAATTCACAAAACACAATAGTTTTGTGAAATACTTGAATTTGTTATTTTATCATATGCTTTAATTCCACGAGAAAACAAATTACATTATATATTTGAAATTTATGGATTAAACAATTATTAACTATCGTGGGTGGCGGGTGCAACTATGAACAGATATATTTTGATTTTTGGTTCGTTAAGCCATAATAGGTAAACAAAAATTGTGTATTGCCTGTGTAAAAAGCTGAATTGAACGCGGCATGACAAATGAAAAGTTGTGCACATGCGGGAACAAAATCTACAAAATCTACGCCCCAAAATACGAGTAATGATTAATTGATTGTAGTAGAGACGTCGTCTTTGTAAACATAATTTACATGTTTTAATACGAAAAACGTAAATTTCTTGCTAACTCAAATATCAAAAGTTTTCATATTTTAGTTCATAATAACGATAACGTAATGACATTAAAATATAATAAATTTATTATGTTATTGGGCTGCTGTTACTGAAAAAAACATCAAATAGTGTCTATAGAGAGGAACTGTCCCTTTCCGCTCAAATTCTGTACGAAAAATCGGCTTTTTCTCCGGCCACAGCTGTCTTTGAAAAGTAAGACTATTACCAATCAAGAGCGAATAGGCTGTTTAGTTTACCCTGAAATTACCCAAATAAGTGAACGGTCCCTTTAAGTGTATCTTATATTGCCACAAAGCAAATAGTTTTCAAGACAAATTTAATTATAATATCAATTATTTTATGAAATGGTTTTGTTTAAACTGCATCATTGTTGGGTCGCATGCTCATTGGACTATTTAAAGTCAAAACTTGAGTCTAAAAGTCGTCTTAATACTCCAGAGTTTACTGGTTATCACTGTAGGACAAAAAAAAATTATAGGGGGGGGGGGGGCATTCGTCTCCCTCACCCAGCCTGTTCAGGGTTAAAGAGAGTCAAATTCACACAGTAATCTGAACAGCGTTGTTTCATGCCTAATAAAATAAATGAGAAATCGTATTTTATTAGTGGTTTTTTCTTGCGGATTTCTACAACAGAAAAAATTGAAGAAACATCTCAGACTTAGACTCTTTTCAAGCTGGAGAAACAACGATGTCTTCCACATTATTGATCATATACAATATTAAAAAGGGTACTGTTGTGAATTGGGTATTCATACCCTTCTGTAAAGGGTACATAAAAATAAGAACGGAATTCCCTTTAAAGATTTTGCAAGATTAAACAATTAAGGTATCCGGGACTGAAGATTCAGTTGAGGTAAATTCATTTTATAAAATATGATATATATTTAATTTTAAACTTGAATACATTGGGGTTTAAACTTAAATACATTGGGGTTTAAACTTGAATACATTGGGGTTTAAACTTAAATACAT
>NW_019397932.1:143417-150580 GCF_000591075.1 Eurytemora carolleeae | reverse complement strand
AGTACTATGGTTCCCACTGTAGCAAAATATCAATTTTGATTAAACGAACCTTACAATTTTCACCAATAAAAGTTTCCATTTTAATGTTTATCCAGTGTGAACTAATGAAAAATGTTTCATATTAAATTGTTAATTAGTGGCTTAACCACAAGAAACTCATAAATTGAAAACTGTTGAATTGAAATAAGTGTTTTTTTTAAATCTACAGAGATATTTCAAATCTTGTATATGCTCCATAAATTTTTAAGTCACAGTAAAAGTTATTGATTTTTAGATAGAAAACACTTCTGTTGCACGCAATTCCGCGCAATTCCGCAAATAATTAATTGCAATTTCTTGTTCGCAATTATAGCGTAATTCCACTCTATGAAATTTCGCAAGCAGAAGCAATCATTGCGCGCAGTTCCTCGCAATTCCGTTGCCTATATTTCGCGCAATTATTACAGAATTGCGCGCAAATTAAATTCACTTGTGCACATGAGCTGACAATTGCGCGCAAGTAAAATCCACTTACGTTGGAAACCCTATTTTGGTTAGGCCTTTTGAGGCGCCGCATGCTGCAATGAGGGCCAAGCGCTGCGGCTCAAATAGGCTAAAGCATGCTAGGGGCCAAGTGCAGCTGCTAGGACAGACTTTGGAAGTTGCCACTCGGGAAATTGAACAGTTGGGAAGTTTCCACTTGGAAAAATACCCGTGGGAAGTTGCTGCTTCGGAAAAAGCCTTTGAGAAAGTTTCTAACATTATCAAATACACATCAGATTGTTTAAATGTCGTCTTCATATTGCACAGATTTATGGAAATCACTGAATTTTAACATTAAAGGGTGAAGAAGAAGAAGAAGAAGAAGGAGAAGAAGGAGAAGAAGAAGGAGAAGAAGAAGGAGAAGAAGGAGGTGAAGAAGAAGAAGAAGAAGGAGAAGACGAAGGAGAAGACGAAGGAGAAGAAGAAGGAGAAGAATATGAAGAATACGAAGATGAAGAAGGAGAAGATGATAATGGAGATGCAGAACATGAAATAGAAGAAAGTGAAGGGGAAGAAGGGGAGGATGGGGAAGAAGAAGAAGAAGAAGACGGAGGAGAAAAAGAGGGAGAAGAAGAAAGTGAAAATAAAGAAAAGGGAGACCAAGAAAAAGAAAAAGAAGAAAAGGAGAAGAAGGAAAATACTGACGTTGATGATGAAAAAGAACCTGGAGTAGACTATGTCGAAGGAAAAGAAGATGATGAAGATAAAGGAGAAGATGAAAAGACATATGAACATAGAGAGAAACATGAAGAAAAGAAAGATGCTCATAAGAAGATAAGAGAAAATGAAGGTTAGCTTTATTGATAGTATATCTAAAAATAATACTTTAAATTCTCAGGAAAAATATTACGGCTTAATTCTAAATTTTCAAAAATGATAATCACATTAATTATTCATTAATGAGTATCAATTCATATCAATACAGAGTATTTAACCTGAGTTGAAGTAATCGAACAATTATATTTCAGGAAACAAAAAGTACTTTAATCAATAATTTCCCTTTCTTTACATGTCCACTTGCATCTTAGTTTATTAATTAAAGCTTGTCAAAAACCAAAAGTAGAAATAAAAAGTCGATTTTATTATCTAAATTTAAATTTGGTATTTCTGTTTTTTGTTTGTTTAACCAATAAACCTCATAACGGTTGAACCGACTAGGCTCATTTTTTGTCGCAACTTACACTACCACAAGAGAGATTTAAACTTTTAAAGACAGGCAAAATTAAAAATATTACCTAGAAAAACCGAGTATTCAGATTATTATACAGTTTACCCCAAAGATTTTGAGTTATCAACAGAATTTATTTAATGTCGTCTTGACAATTTTTCAAAAAAAATTGCCATTAATATGCGGAAACAGTTTTAAAGAGCTCCATCTAATCATTTAATTAAAAAAAAACTAAATATTATCAGCAACATTCCATTATTAGAAAGTTAAGAAAAAGACATTTTATAAATTCTTCCGATGTCTCTTAATTTTTTAACTTAACCTTAGTATTGCTATATTCATTTATATTATATATTTTAGAGAAAATGACGGATCCTGATCATATTCTGTTCAAATACATCACCCCTGATGAAAATTTTAACAAACATCTTTCTAAAATTCTATTAAAGGCTTTGGAAAAATAAATATATATATTTTGCTGAATTCTACCAATATTTTTTTTCTACAGTAAAATAATGCAATTTACCAAGTAACAGGAATAAGTACCTTCAATTCTATTTTTAATACTGAATTTCTCCAAGCCCAGTGCAGTGGGTCCAAAAAAAAATATTATTATGAAATTTCATCTTTTTAAACAAGATATTTAAGCGGTCTAATTCGCACAGTTTATCAGTCATTTTGATACATATTACATTATATTACATATAAATAACATTACGGGATGGATTAGTTGAAGTTATAAAAATGACCATGTTTTTATGATGTTTTATGCAAATAAATGACACGTTTTGAAAAATTTCTTAAGTAATAATAAAGACGACATTTCTGGAAATACTATGGATCAACATTTGTTCGTGTTACATAAAACAGTTTAGATATAATTTGGATTAATGACGACATTTTTAAGAAAATTAAGAAATTTGTAAGAATGGAACTATATTTACGGAGTTTACAATAAAACTAGGAGACACCTTCTAAAGTTATTCTGATTATGTTAAGGACGACATTTTTTATTAGCACTTAAGAGAAACATTTAGTGTATTTGGAACCGCTATACATGTGAGCTGACATTTTTTTTTTGAAAATATTAAGAAACATGCTATGAGCATTAAAAAAAATTTTATCTCATGTAACAAATTAAAAATTATGTAAATCGGTAATCTGGTGATGTTAACTTTTGGCAGGGGCTGAAGTGCAAACATCAGGCGTGCGAGGTGGGGAAAGACTTTCTTCAAGTTTTACATCTGATTTGACAGAACGCCGCGCTCATTTAAAAGCATGAGTAATGGGGGTTGAATTTGGTAGGTCCCAAGTGAATAATTTCGGTGGGATGCCTTCGTAAAGACTGACAGCTGGGGGAAGGGGAGGACGCAGAGCAAGTCTTTTTTATACAAATTTTAAAGGATGGATACGAATATTGATATACCCAACAAACAAAAACCTGTGGAAAACACAAGATTTTCTGGTGTATTTGACACAAGTAGCCCATGTGAATATGTCGTGATAATTTACATGTTGACATGGTGAACGTCGACGGTTTGATCACGGGTCTAGGACCGAGTTTTTACACGGAGAAAACTTGAGTTTATTCACGAGATGTACATGGTTTTTTTACATGAGAAAATTATTTTTCCCCCACCTAATTAAATTACATTTTTTAAATCACGTGTATAGTTGATTTCTGATATATAAATATATTAAAGAAAATACTGTGTAAAAGTATAAAATGTGTAGAAACTAAACGTTTTGGTTTATATCTTTTACACCTCTTGAACGTGTAAACTTTAAATGATCAATATTCTCAAAGAGTCATTTTAAGTCTACACAATGTTCAACTATGTTTGTTAACCATTAATTATAAGAACTCTGTAAAATGTCGTCTTCAACTCGAATCTCCTGTCGGAGACAGCCAAACCAAATTTNTTTTGCACTGGTTTATTTTGCTACGTGTACAACATGTGAAATAACAACGAGAATTTTCAAAGAATATTTTCGCGTTTTTTACCCGTGCTGTACACATGAGGAATCTTCAAGATTGTGAAAAGTGGATTTACCACGAGTATAACACAAGGAGGGTACGTGAATTAATCACGTGAATTATCAACCAGTTCTCCATAATGCTAATCTCGTTGAAAACCTGTGTTTTGTTTGTTGGGTAGTATTTCTTAATGTTAGTTTTATATTAAAACGAATATTTGTAGGGCTTTGAAAATCTAAGACGAAACCAAATCGGTTTTTAACTGATTTCAAATGCTCTCTTTGTTAAAACAGGGACTCATTTTCTACTAGAAGAAGAGGCACGGACAACAAAACGACGTGATGTGCACGGGCAACACTGGATACGTCTTCTTGTTAAAGTTATATTTAGTAAAAACAAAAACAATCAAACATCATTAGAATCAACTCCCCGCTGGTTTAGACACATAATAAACCCAGGATCTGTAAATATTTTTATTTCCAAGGAATCAAAATGTAAAATATTGATTAAAATATTTAAATTGAGTACGGGCCCCCTGTGGTACAGACAATGTCTGTACAGGGTTAAACAACTCTCATTTAAAACTTTATTAACAAATTTCTGGTTCACAAAAAAATAAAAATTAAAATTGTATTTTTTGTGAACACTTTTCTGGTGAATCAGTTGGTTTGATGAAAACAGTTATTTGATATTTATGTATTTATGAATTAACTTGTTGGAAATTATGGTTGCTTGGCGCCCCTTCCTCTTTAGTTTGTGACTTGCATTATAGAAAGCGCCACTGCACTCAACTAGGTGCATACCGGATTAACAACAGTCACTAGCTGAAGTTTCTGGCGTTGCCCGTGGACAAAATTTGGATTTTTTGGAGTTTTAATAATTAAAATTTCGAATTTTGAGGGGAAAACTCTAATTTTGTTAGCCTATCTTCCAGAGTACCCATGGGTTCCCTTACAAAATTAAGCCAATTCAGTCCAGCTGTTTGGCAATCTATAGGGCACCTATCATATATACATAGCGAAGAGCTTTATTATATAGATAAATGCTGTGTTATTTAAAACTTTTAAAAAAGCGTTTAAATTCTGACTTTTTTTTCGTTGTTTCTGTTGCAAAATTCCGCAAGTCACTGTAAAGAAACCCCACATTTGATAATAATCAATGTTCATAGTTAAAAACATGAATTTCTCATTCATTCTAGGTAATACAAAGCTTAAAAGTATATTATTGCCTGATTTAAACTTTTATGTGATCAATAATGTGGAAGATATTCTAGTTTTTCAGCTTGAAATAGTTTAATTTTGACATTCCCTCACTTTTGTAGAACTGCCACAATAGAAAACGATCAATTTTTAAATTAAAAGAATGTACATCTCAATAGTTCTTGACCATAAAATGCTTTTAAGTTTACCGTTGTGCATCGCACCTGCTATTTTTATAAAGGGAGGGTCACCGTTTTTAAACATGGGTTATCTATAGTAAAACATATCAGAATCAATTGGCGTCAATCCTTTGTGGCTAACCCTGTACTATATACATTATTAAATACTAAAGATCTAAATTCTAAATTTTCTTTTCTACCTTACTTATAGTTTATAATTTTATTTATGTAAATCATATATTCTTATAAAATTAAGCTAAACAGTGAATATATATTAAGAAGACGACTTTACAAACCCTTCTTATTAAGAAATTATCATATTTAGTGGTACACATTGTAATAAACAAAGACGATTATACTGTATGTTTCCTTATATTCTACTGTATGTTTCTTTAAATTCATGATTCCTTGCAGCTGTTAACGTGTTTATTCCTTAGCTAAATCATAAAAGACGCCATTAAAAGAAGTTGTCCTTACAGTCTCATCCTGTGTGAGTAACCCTGTATATGCAACAGTATGAGAATGTGATACATGGATTTGACAGGAAAATCCACGTGGGCGGAGAACTTGAGGAAGGAAGGGAAGAATAAAGAGGGGTTTAAGAAAATAAGGGGGGTGGGGGTAATAAGGGTGGGATGATACGGATGAATATCTCACCCTCCATAACCATTCCTAGTTCCTACCTATCCATGACCATATGTATCCCTCACCTCCGTCACTCACTCTGCCATCCTCATTCCAATACAGCATGTCAGTTTGAAGATTCTAACTGCTCCCTAAACTCCTCCTGCTCCCTGCGGGGTTCCGAGGAATTTTTGAATTTTTACATTTTACATCTGTATTCGGCGGAAAATTCAAGGCAAGGGCAAATATGTAGATTGGTGGAATAACAGGATCATTCATAGTAAGGAATTAAAATATGGTTGGTGGTCGTACAAAAAGGAGGTCAGCAGGACTTCAATTTCAGAATTCAATCTCACTTTTTAAAACCAAAACATTAGTTAAATTTATCAGTTTTAAAATATATTCTCAGTTCAAAACTAGAGACGGAGAGGGATAAATAATGATTTATTAGAAAGCGGAAAAATGAATAAAGATGGATAAGGAAGAAGAAAAGGGAATGAATGAAGATGAATAAGGCAGAGGAGAAGGAATAAATTAAGATGAAAGGAAGAGGAAAAGGATTAATGAGGAAGGATAAGGAAGAAGAGAAGAAATGAATAAGGATGAGGAGGGATAAGGAAGAGGAGAAGGTATGAATAAAGATAAATTAGGAAGAGGAGAAGGGATGCATAAAGAAGATGGTTAAGATGAATAAGGAAGAGGAGAAGGTATGATGAAAGATAAAAAGAGGAGATGGGATGGTTAAAGAAGATGGTTAAGCTGAATAAGGAAGAGGAGAAGGTATGATGAAAGATAGGAAGAGGAGATGGGATGGTTAAAGAAGATGGTTAAGATGAATAAGGAAGAGGAGAAGATATGATGAAAGATAGGAAGAGGAGATGGGATGGTTAAAGAAGATGGTTAAGATTAATAGGGAAGAGAAGGTATGATGAAAGCTTAATTAGGAAGAGAAGAAGGGATGAACAAGGATTGAATAAGGAAGGATTAGGAAGATGAGAAGGTATGAATGAGTGTCTGTATTGTAAATGAGTTTGAATAGGGCGGTATAAGTAAAGGAATAAACATATAAACATGTAAAGGTGAGGTGCAGGGCGGATACTAACCTAGTACTTCCAGCTTCACTAGACAACACTGATGGATGGTAGAGGAGTTCATACACCTGGAGATAGTTTAATTTATATATAGTAGGAGATCAAGGGATGGTTTAATATATATAGTAGGAGATCAAGGGATAGTTAAATATATATAGTAGAAGATCAAGGGATAGTTTATTAGATATATTAGGAGATCAAGGAATAGTTTAAGATATATAGTAGGAGATCAAGGGATAGTTAAATATATATAGTAGGAGATCAAGGTATAGTTAAATATATATAGTAGGAGATCAAGGGATAGTTTGATATATATAGTAGGAGATCAAGGGATAGTTAAATATATATAGTAGGAGATCAAGGGATAGTTAAATATACATAGTAGGAGATCAAGGGATAGTT
>NW_019397932.1:114329-143254 GCF_000591075.1 Eurytemora carolleeae | reverse complement strand
CCCCTCCCCATCACCCCTCCGCAAAGTGCACCTTGGCTTCTGAACGCCCCCCCCCGTTCCCAACCCTAGTTCACTATTCGGATTCACTAAGATATTTTAATTTCATAAAATTAGGTCACTAACGGAATGAAACTTTAATCGGAGAAAAAATGGAAGGTTTATGTGATAAATATTTTTAAAGATTACTTAAAAATTAAATCCTTTATCCGTAGCAAGAACTATTTAATGATTCTTGATTCTCCATCGGACACTTGATAATTTGGTATTGGAGCCACTTTAGGGTTCATACAGAAGGAATTATTTTATTTACGGCAGAGAAACAACAATATATTAATACTTCAGTTGGGAGTCAGGCACGTAATATTTTACGCTTTAAACTGAAGTTACTTGAAATATTGTCGACAGTCGACACTTGAAATATTGTCAACAGTCGACACTTGAAATATGGTCGACAGTCGACACTTGAAATATGGTCAACAGTCGACACTTGAAATATTGTCGACAGTCGACACTTAGAATGATGTCGAAAAACAGTCGATACTTGAAATGATGTCGACAGTCGACACTTGAAATATTGTCAACAGTCGACACTTGAAATATTGTCAACAGTCGACACTTGAAATGTTGTCGACAGTCGACACTTGAAATATGGTCGACAGTCGGCACTTGAAATGATGTCGACAGTCGACACTTGAAATATTGTCGACAGTCGACACTTGAAATGTTGTCGAAAAACAGTCGATAATTGAAATATTGTCAACAGTCGACACTTAAAATATTGTCAACAGTCGACACTTTAAATATTGTCGACAGTCGACACTTGAAATGTTGTCGACAGTTTCTAACTTTGAAAACTGTTAAGCTTTGCTCAGAACCAATAACGACAATTTTGAATTGAAGGAACTTGCAACGTAATTTCAACCAAGTGACCCTCCATGCCAAGATGGCAATCTCAGATTTACAACAGCATAACCCTTGAAACTGTAGCCTGATCAAAAATGTGGAAGATAACGTCGATTTAGTGACTTGAAAAGTGTTTGATTCTGATCATTTCTACATTGCTTCCAATATGCAAGAAAAAAAAACAAGTCACTTTTCTAGAGCATCCAAAAAAAAGTTTAACAACAAAAATAAATAATGTAGATCAGACAAAGCTTTTTTAAGGGTTTCGTTGTAAATCGGGCATTATCATTTTTGTATGGAGAGTCCCTTTAACTTTCTGACAAATGAATAGAATATACATTTTTATCGCGACTTATTCAGTGTGAAAATTTGACCTATTAAAAGTGATTGCAATTATTGAATTTTTTAAAGAATTTTTTCCAAATATTTTAATTTAAGTTTCTAAAAAACAGACAAGAGAGGATGAGCAAAGAGAAGAAGGAGTGGAGTGTGAAGAAATGAATTTAAGAATCTATAAAAGATCCATTACAACATAGAATTGTATTGTAAAACATCAAATACCCATTTTACCATGCAGTTAAAGAAACTGTTATTTAAGGTAACTCTGTTTGTTTCCTAATACTGTATCTGTCCGTCTATTGACAATCATCTCTGAAACGGCTGAACCAATCTATAAAAATAAAAAATAAATTTGATCATATTTTTGATGATATTTATAGCGCTTCAGTAAAAAATATATTAGAAATACTGATTTTAATCCCTCTGTAAAAACAAAAAGTTAAGATAGGATCGGGAGCAAGTTGCTTTGTAAAAGCATCAAATGCACTTTAGTATTGATTTAATGTCGTCTTTCTATTCTACAGTTTTCTGGTAATCACTGTTTATATGGATATTTGATGTCATGCTTTAACTCAATAATGTTTAGAACTTAAAAATGGGCTTCGAATCTGTTTTTTATTCTTCAAATAACCAAGTGTGATTGAGTGCAGAGTGCAATGAAATTTTCTTTATCTTAATTTCTTTGACTGTAGTTGAAAAACATAAAACTGAAATTGCTTCAAATAAACCCTCTTTAAGACGAACCCAAACTATAAAATATGCTGCATGTTTCAAACTATGTAATATGTATTGTTCAAACCGTTTTCATTTAGCCTAATAATGTATTACTGTACTGTACTCAGATAATAGGGATTGGTCAATTTTCACTTTTTCAAAACAAAAGGACTTTGTTCGATTCCTTTACAAATTAAAATAAATGGAAACTAAAATCGTTTCTAAACGATCGTTAACAGATGAGAATTAAAGAAATCGTTTTGTAAAATCAGAAACGAAACGATAATTTTTAAAATGACTATTTTAAACTAACTCTTAGTGAGTTTTAACAGTTTGTTTATCTAAAAATTAAATTTCGTTAATTTTTAAAGTCCAAAACGAAGCCCATCCCTACAATAAGGTACAGCTAACTGTAGCACCCTATGTTTAACGTGTGTTATCTAAAAATGAGGTTGAAATGTTTTGAAGGAGACGTCATCGAGCATGACGAACTGTTTTTCCCCCCTTTATTAGTGTCATAACGTGCATTCCTGGAATAATATTATACAATTATTATAATTATATTACAACATTCCGAATTTTCGGAATCCATGATGAAGACCAAGATAATTGAAATTTAAAGAAGAAGCATTTGTCCCAAATATTAATCAGATTTTTATGGATTTCTCACAGATTCTTATATCCCGACCTTTTATTATTCATAATTTCGAAAAGGAATTGAGTCTTTGCCACAAACTTAAATATTCTAATCTTTTTATCTTTGTAACCTGATAACCTTTGATATTTCAATCTTAGATCCCCAAGCTAATACCAAGCAAAATAATGGGTTCTGTGTATCATTCCTAAGGTATCTGTAAGCTCAACTTGTAATTATAGTTAACTGTTACCAGAAATGCTGATGCACAGTAATCAACTCATTTTACATTATAAAATCTCAACTTAAAGGTGGCAAGATAAAGGAAGGGGGGGGAGGTAATATCCATTTAAAAAAGATAATTAAAATTAATAATTTTTAAACAAGTTTTTTTTGTGTGAGTATATTTCCAGAGAAGAGGGGGCGTCTACTTTTATTTTTAATAATTTTGCCTTCGTACATTATTACGCAATAACTGAAACATACATACATCCACCCATACATACATTTCTTTTTTTATCAACGCATTTTCAAAAAATGTGGGTTTATGAATTATTCAAGAAAATTGTACTAATCCTAATTGTAATGCCCCTTTTTACAACACAATCTATATGCTAAAGGTTTAAAGCGCGCTTTTTGGGCCACAGCATTGGCAAAAATTAATATCTATTTAATCTATATTACTGGCTCCCACCCCCCTCCCATCCCCCTCCTAATTACACAATGATATTTGAAATACATAGATAAAAAGTCCTACTTCTAAGTTATGAAAGGAATAGTGCTACTACAGAATGAAAAAGTGGATGAATAATTCAACTATGAAATGAAAGGTTGGATGTATAGGCCTACTCTTACTAATTTAAAAATGGTTGGATGAATGGTCCTAATAAGTTAAAATAATCTAGATAAGGGGCCCTTCTAAGAATTTGAACTATAGTCATAAATTTGCATTTAGAACACTCACTGAAGATTACAGGGATAAACGCCTCTACATTTTTTCTGAAAATTTTTATGAGAAGTAAAAAATAGATTGATCTCAAACTTTTTCATCAATTTTAAACAAATTCAAATTGATTCTTACTCAAACAAAAGAGCCGATTAAAAGCTTAGCTATACACTTCAAAACTATTAGGTATTAATTTATGCATGCTCATAATTAAATATGGCCGCCGCTATTTTCATGTTTCAATATGGCCGTCATCTCGTTTCAAGAATTAAATATTGCCGATCAAAGTATTGATTATAAAATGCCTCCGAAGACCGGGGTTAAAAATCCCCCACAAGAAGAAAATCTATTTATCTATTTATTTAGTCATCTCTTTAATCAAATAACTTTAAAACTATTTATTTCTATTTCCATTTATAAGTCTAATAACATATTTATCTATGTATATATTTATATATTTGTCTTTTTATCTATTAATTTGTTTCTCTATTTCAAAAATACATTTTTTTTATTTATTCATATCTATTTAGTTTATTTACTTATTTCTCTTTCTATCTATCTATTTTTCGATTGTCTAATTATCAATATCATTTTTCTCTAAAACCCACAATTTATTCAGTTATATTATTACTGTAGGCACAGGAAGCTTAGTTTAGGGTCATATATTTATCTATTTATCTAATTATCTTTTTTATTTATTTATGCATTTATTTATTTAGCTAACATTTTATATTTTAGTTTTTAGAATATTTTACTGTTTATTTAATCTGAATTCGTACTTTTTTAAAAAGTTTTTTTTAATTTCAAGAAAAAAAAACTCGTTTAAAACTTAATTGCACATCAAATTAAACTCTAATTTACATTTATTGTTGAAAACACAATGTTAACCAAACTGTATAAACGAATAAAAAATATCTAGATCTAAAAAAATGTTTAAGACTCTAAATATAAAAAACAATATTAAACAATTTAAATATGTTTTGAATAAGAAGCTTTAAAAGTGGTTAAACAGTAAAACGTGTACACAATGTACATTGTACAACATAATTTAAAACTATTACTTTACTCAGTATAATATATACATAGTAGATTGTAATCTATTTGAACATGATAACAACCGCTATAAAAAAGAATCAAGTAGCAATTTCATGTAATATCACTCTAGAGATAGCTTTATATATCACAGCTTACCTGACTGCAGAGCAGACAACTTTTGAATAAACGAAACTTATTCGATTGGATTGAGTTAAATCGCATTCTCGGATCGAGTTCTCATTTACCGGAACTCTTTGGAACGGAAAGAATGATTTTAATTGATTTAAATCGATTTATCATTTTAATTGATCTTTTAGTTTGATTCAAAGGGACTGTAAGGGTTCGTTCAAGTAAACCTGTCTGCAAAGTTGGCAATGGCAATTATTACTATCTTGTTGGTTTATATCATGATGAGTCAAAGTACACATTTCAAACTGATAGATACATTAAATAATAAATATACTATAAACATCTTTTGAGACATACCAGTTCAAATAGTCTCCAATAATTAGATATTACCTCGATAACTCAGCTGTATTTTTGGAAGCCCTAAAATATATTTTAGAACTATCAAACACGTGCGCTTACCTTAAGTGTTCAAGAAGTAATTGGCAAAATTCTTATTGATTTTTTCAAATTTTAAACCTTTAGGTCAACCTGACCCATAAAACGTTTGAAAAAACTATAAATGTTTAAATACAATGTCGTCCCTACCAGTATGTAAAATTTGTCGATGACTAATTAAAAAAAATCCGTATTTTTCTGGGTGTTTTTTTTCATTAAAAAATCATATTTTGTTTAATACTGTAGAGAATTATTATTTGACTAAGCTTCATAAATTGGTGAAATGGAACAATGATAAGTTCCTTAATTTAAATACTAAAAGGTCAGTCCATGTCTTCCGGGGGAAATATGTTCCCTGTTTTTATTTGTCCTAAAAATATGATTTTATAAGATTTAAAAAAAGCAATTTAGAAGTTGAGATATATATATTTGAGATGGCGAAGGGGGAGGGAAGGGAATGTGACTTACTTTTTGTAAATGCTATACATGATATACACATGTAGTTGTGTGAATATCGGCTGAACCGACTCCACCCTTTCTATCTATCTATCCTGCATCTCGACGCTTTGCGTCAGCCACCGTCGCTGTTGCGTTGAGCTCTCTACGCGCTGACTGGGTGGATGGGTGTTGGCAGATTTGGGCCAGTTCAGTTCATTCAACACCAGTGTACACTGTAAAGTGAACAGACATTCCTAGCGCATTTTTCACAGAGCGCCGCGTCACGTTTTCATTAATTGAGCCATTAGTGATGTTCTTTTGTGATTGGTGAACTATGGAGATGGAGGATTAATCTTTGTTAAATATCAGACATTAAGGTATTAATAATAAGTTTTTTCATCCAGAAAATATTCTAAACTGATATTTGATGATACGTGTGTCAACAAAACGTTATAAGATCAGTTGGCAGCTAACATGTACAAAAATAGTACTTGGAAGTGAGGAATGGGGGGGGGGGCTTGAAGGGGGGGTGTATTATGTGACATTCTTGGCTTGGGATCTGATCTCAATTTAGGTTTGGTTCGTGCGCTCATTCTCAAACTTCGTGGAATTTATTATATTAATGTGAATTTATGAACATGAATATTATATTCACTCTCATTTGATCAAGATAAACATTCATTTTTGGAGATTTATGCAAATGGAATTATTAAATCTTACCCCGTGAACAAATTTATTCCTAGAGAAGTAGTTTTTAAAATAATTAATTTTAATAGTAAATTATCACTCCCCATGTGTGAATCAAAATTGATTTTAATTAATTAATTTACAAATTATTAATTAAACGCTTTGATCCGGCCTGAGGCAGTTAGATCTCTGTATTGAATACCTACACATGATTACAAGGTATATAGGCAATCCAACCCAGCAGGGGGGGGGGTTTAGATGGGGATAAAAGGGGGGGGGGGGGACCAGAAGTATAGGATTACGGATGCAAATCTAATAAGGATTGAGGGTGTAAAAATAAGTTGAATCTATTGAATTAGTTCAAATAACCGGAACTGAAAACTTTTGATTAATCGAAATGATTTCAACGCATTCTTTCATCGCGGGGAGTTTTCTCGATCTCTCATTGGTCAAATCCAAACATAAATTTATTTAGTTTTTCATTTGTAAATATAACATAACGTGGTGCATATTTTCCACATTAAGTTCAAGAGGGGTCTAATCTATTATATCAAGCTTTTTTACTTGGCTTCTGAATTGTTTGAAGTAACTGCATTGACATTCATTTTTATAAGTGTTTGTATCTATAAACATTAATTGCATAATTTATTTAATTGTTTAATATTACATTGTTACCTATTTTGTATTATTTCATTGTTCTGCGTAATTGTATTTTTATTAAGATTGTATAGATATATATGATTAATACAATAGGTTTAATTATTAGTAATAAAATTCAATGCATATAAATGAGGCTTGTTTTCCATAACTAGGCCTAATTAAGATTATCGGAAGATACTAGCTTTGATTGAGAGCGTGATTTAGAATTCATTAATATGGTTCAGTTTTTAATTAAATGGATGTAATTATTTTGGTTCGGGTTTCTTGATCTTTGCCCCCCTCCCCAGCCTTCATTTAGATTATCCCCCCCTCTTTCATTAACCCTACCATCATTTTTTCATTCGTAAATGATCCGTTTTAAAAGAACTGCAGCAATAATTACAATTAAACCTTCATATATTGGTAACGATATGTTCAATACACAACGGTACCCTTAAAAAATTTATTAATTTCCAATTATAGGTTCTTAAAAACGTGATTTGCTGATTTCTTGTTACAGAAACATCGAAGGAAGTTGTGAGAATAGAAAACTTTGAAGCTGGAAAAACAACGATATATTTCATTGATTAAATAAAACTTTGAAGGGTACCGCTGTGAACCGACATCGCCCTCCACTGTGATTTAAAGGTTGCAAGCTGTAAAGCAAAAATTGATGCGAATTTTTCCAATTTCTTCCTTAAAACCAATGCTAACAGCAAGTACTTTTCGGTGCTAAAATGTACATGTAAAGGACTAGAGAAAAGCATTTGTGAGTTAGAGTTGTAAAATCAAAGCCCAAGGTGTTGCAACACTTCAAAGTCGACCCTGTCTTAAAAATTAATGCGGCTTTTTATAAACAGACTGAATCCATGTGGGCCTCATAAAATGGAGGGTCACTTGAAATAACAACGACAGTCTTTTTAAACCGTGGAGACTTCATCAATCAAGTTATAATGAGCGATATGAGCTGCTCTAAACTATAAAAACTTTATTGTAACAGCATTACAGAAAGAGTAGTAATTGGTTGATGTAAATCAATTTATTATATTTATTATTTAAGAATATGTTAAAAATTGCATCAAATGTTCAACGCGGTTTTTACAAAATCTAACTGAAAAGTGAAAATATTTATTTTCTGCGACTTCTAGGAAGTAAATACTAACTTTGCTTTCAGGAAGCTGAGTTTTTGCCACAAACTCAAATTTTATAATCCCTATATATCTGCAACCTGGACCTCTGATTTTCAAACTTCTATTATTTGAACTAACAAAATTCATAGTTTGAAATATGAAATGTCTACGATATTTGGTTACAAAGATATATGAATTAGAGAATCAGAGTTTATGAAAAAAAACTCCGTTCTTTTAAGCCAGCTTGCAAACAAAGTGTTTAACAATTACAATCGTATAGAGAAAATATAAACAGTTGTTATCTTTTATCATTCAAAGATTTAAAGGCTACTGATGTGAATCGTACACACCACGACAACTGGAAACTACATCTGAGGTCCTATTAATTTAGACTTTTTTCTAAGGGTGAGCTATGCCTCCCCTGTACCCAACCCCCTCCTCCAGGGCACATAAGGGTTAAATTGAGTTACCTGCCAGTATTGCATGTGATATTTGAAAACTACTTATTAAACTACCCTGGAACTGGTCAAGGTGTTTTTAACCCATTTTTCTCTGCAGGAGGTTTTTAACTCCTTTATAATTTGAGCAGGGTTTAAACCCACTTTTCTCGGCAGGGGGTTTTCAACTCCTTTATAATTTGAGCAGGGTTTAAACCCACTTTTCTCGGCAGAGGGTTTTTAACTCTTTACAATTGTAGCAAGGTTTAAACCCTCTTTTCTCGGCAGGGGGTTTTGAACTCCTTTATAATTGTAGCAGGGTTTAAACCCAGTTTTCTCGGCAGAGGGTTTTTAACTCTTTATAATTGTAGCAGAGTCTAAACCCGCATTTCTCGGCAGAGGGTTTTGAATTCCTTGATAAGTGTAGCAGGGTTTAAATCCCCTTTTCTCTATTCAGGGGTTTTTTAACTCCTTTATAAGTGTAGCAGGATTTAAACCCCTTTTCTCTGCAGAGGGTTTTAACTCCTTTATAAATTTAGCGGGTTTAAACCCTCTTTTCTCGGTAGGAGTTTTTAACTGCTTATTTGTTGTTATTTGCTCTAAACCCCCGTTTCTCGGCAGGGTTTTTTTTAAATCCTTAGTTATTGTAGAAGGCTTTTAACCCCCTTTTTTTGCAGGGGTTTAAACGCCTTCTTTATAGGTACGGGTTTTACCCCCCCCCCCTATACTGCAAGGTTTTTAACTCCCTTATTTTTGTGAAGGGTTTAAAATACCTCTTTCTCTCAAAGTCCTAAGGGTGAACATTTTGGATATTTTTTTTCTTTTTTAAGGCGTCTAACAATACTTTACTGATATCTATAGCTTTGCAACACGTTGGTGTAGAACTTAGATATTTTAAACTATGAATTCTATTACATCAAATGGCTAAGTTTGAAATATTAAAGGTTTATAACGGCAGGTTTCAAAGATGTAGGGATTAGAAATTTTGAGTTTGTGGCAAAGTTCCTTTGTTGAACTTCTCAGATTTTTGAGAAAACTCCTAAAAGCCAAAAAGTTGTGTGCTGTTAAAACGCTGCTTACACACTGGTATGACAGGGACGTATTTGTGTCAGAATTATTTTAGATGTTTTAGGAGAAAAAAAATGAAAATTGGACATCAAAAGTTTTTTTAAAATTTTTTTTTGATTTTTTTTACTTTAAAATTTATTTATTTGGCCCTTATAATATATACAAATTCCGGAAGTATTTTTGTAACAATGGAAAAAATAGTAATTCATACCGGCGGCCTTTTGCTAATTTGCAACATATTACTTTTTGTCTTTTTGATTGGTTTTATTTTTCGAAAATTGCAAAACTGACAGTTTCGTTTTATTGTATTTGTATATTAAACATTTTCTGTACTTTATATGACTGGAACACTGCCTAATTTAGCCACAAATTTTTCTTTAAATTTTATGACACATGTTGTTTAAATATTATCCTAAAACCTATTCGATACGTGCCTAAATACCCATTTTAAAAGGGGATTTTTCCCAACGTAAATTTAGCCTTTGTATTATGAGGCCTAGTGCTTTGAACAATCATCATTATCTTCTCAAAACGTTTTGCAAACATTCTCCTTTTGGTAGATTCCTAGCTAGCCAATTTTGCGAATTTTACCATCTACTGGAAATAGGGTTTTAGATTCAGCCCTTCCCTTACACTACTGCAGAATGCGTGGAAATGATAGCTCTTGGTCATGCAATGCATTGTAGTGGAGGGGGGGGGGGGCACCCAGAAAGTGTACTCTATCTATCTATCTTGTAAAACTAATGTAAATTGCTCGTTAGATTAAAGTCTCATGTGTATTAAATGCTAATTTCTCTTATTTATAAAGATCTATTAAGAAAAACTTATATGTTTTGAATATCTTATCTGTAACCAAATTAATTAGTATTTCTCATTCTTGTGCGTAACTAGATGAGGTACAAGGTCATAAAGTTGTACCACTAATATCGCATAAATTTAACCTTTTATGTCTAGTTTGCTGCTTGCAGTGTCTAGAATAAGCTAGGTTCAAGTTATGCACTAAAATTACGGTTTGTTTTGGTCTTATTGGAACAAATTCGATTTTTCTAATCTCTGAATTGAGTTTTTGCCACAAACTTAAGTTTTCGATTCCCAATATCTGAGCGACCTGTGGCCGAATTTAAAGAATCTGAGCGGCGGTTAAAATTTAAGCCGCAGCTTAAATATGGATGGTTCCACTTAAAATTGTATCAAATGTTTCAAGATTTTAGCCGGCGCTTAATTTTAAACCGGGTTTTGGCAGATTTAAGCCGCGGCTCAAATTCTTTAAATTTGGCCTTTGATCATGTAAACATTTAATATTTCAAACTTAGATTTGTTGAGCTAACAAAATTCACAGTTTGAAATATCTAAGGTCCACGACATTTGGTTGGGACAATGTAAGGATTAGAAAATCAGAGTTTGTGCCAAAGATTCCTTTGACTAGAGATTATAAACCTTAAATATTTGAAACTGATATTTAATGTTCAAAGTAAAATTTATTTACTCAAGGAGGTTGCTAAAATGTCATTAGATATTTACTAATTTTCAAATAAAAAGGTTTTAAAAGTTAATTTTTGTAAAATAAATTTCTCTGAATCCTGTCCTTGTGAGTTGTGCGTATACGTTTATCAAACTGTCAACATTTCTACACATAAAACTCAGTCACCATGTAAACATGTTTTTTTCCGGAAACAGTTAAAAAATCATTTTTCCGGAAATACTTAAAATATTTAATGTTGTTCTAATTAGTGAACAAAACCCTTTAGATAGTAACTGTAAAATAACTTTCGATTAAACCGATTTATAACGATACCCTTGACATATCCATCACATCATCTTGAAAATTAAACTTTTTTAATTGGGGTTTCTCAATAGAAACGACTTGCGCATTTCTACTTCAGAGGAAAATTTTAGGAAAAAAGAGGAAATATTTTCCACCTTGGTGCAGTGGTCATATTAAATAAATGGAATGTTACTTCAAATTACAATGACAGTTCCTTTAAACTTTGATCAATAATGTGTAATTTTGAATAATAAAGATTAAAATATGAAATTAAATAAAAGTCTACTTTTTTATATTTTTGGTGTATGATGAAATCTTCAATTTAGCTTAAAAAGGTCTGTATATCTGTATATTTGTCTTTCAAACATGTTAACACCGAAATCAAGATAGGATTTATTAGTATTTGTAACAGAAATGTATCATTAAAGATACTATAGACGTAATTTTTGTCTGATTCGCACAAGCGTTATGTATAGTTTTACATTCTACAAATATGCTAGAATAATGAAGAAAACGGAAAAAGGTCAAAATTGAAGTAGTGATTATTCAAGTGAATTTTACTTTATCAATGGTTCCAAAGACCAAGTAAATTTTGATTTTTCGAAAAAAGTGATTGTAACCATCCTACCGTTTTTAAGATGAAAATGTTCTCCATAATAGAAGGTTTACGTCTGCGTAATTGCAAGTGAACTTTCATTTTTAGAGTGCCATATTCTATTAACAATGGAGCACTTCAATTTTTTTTTCTGATCAAGGAAGGATTATAGGACATTTTATTTTTTTATCTTGTTTTTCTCTATGAAAGAGATTTGCGGGATTATGCTACTGAAACAATTTAGGAAACCCAGTTACATTATGTGTATAAGAGTTCCTTATTAATAATATTTCTTGTTTGTTCGATATTTGTAGTTTTAAAACACGGAGAATTCATCCACAATCATAAAAATTGTAAATGTATAAATTTGGTTAAAATAATTTGGTTGAAATAAATGAATTTGAATAACTGTAAAATCCGAGATTAAACTATTAAATCTGAATGACAGGATAATTATTTAATGAGATCAGAACTCAATACAAGACTAAATTATTGTCTAAAGTTTAGAAAATAAGTATAAAAATATAGTCAATCTTTATAGTTTCTATGTATGTAAAATTGTTTGTATGCATGTCTGAGTTATTTAAAAATTATAATCTTTTAAGAGTTCCTTGAAAATGACTTTATAAAACATTTTGAAAAGATGTATTATAATCCCCCTAAAACGATCCGTCTTACCAAAAACCTATCAATCAATCAACTCTGTTTGTTTTCCGTTTTTTCCCCGGTTTAAACTAGGGCTGGGCACGAGAAATAAGAACGGTAAATAAAAAAAAACTAACGTTCTTGTAATTTCATGAAAGGAACTGTTAAAAAACGTCAAGTTACTTTTCATTTATTTAGTGTTGCATTTTAAATTTACAACGGTACCCTGTAAACGTATTACCTCTATCTGAGTAACAATGAAAAAAGAAGGTTTCTATCTGACAACTTTTTTCTCTGGAACATAAATCCAAGAGTAGCTTTTAAAGAGAAACCACAACGTAAGCTATCTTATTTATCCTTGTATTAAAGGAAACCACAACGTAAGCTATTTTATTATCTTTGAGTCACTTAAATTATGTTTACAATTGCTTTAAACATCTTGATACATGAACAATCTCAGTAATTCTACTCAAAATTAATTAGATTTTTAATTTTTATATTATAAAAGATAGGTAGATAGATAGATAGATAGATAGATATAAAGATATATNGCTAAAAGTACTTTATCCTATTAGAGCTAAAAGTACTTTATCCTATTAGAGCTAAAAGTACTTTATCCTATTAGAGCTAAAAGTACTTTATCCTATTAGAGCTAAAAGTACTTTATCCTATTAGAGCTAAAAGTACTTTATCCTATTAGAGCTAAAAGTACTTTATCCTATTAGAGCTAAAAGTACTTTATCCTATTAGAGCTAAAAGTACTTTATCCTATTAGAGCTAAAAGTACTTTATCCTATTAGAGCTAAAAGTACTTTATCCTATTAGAGCTAAAAGTACTTTATCCTATTAGAGCTAAAAGTACTTTATCCTATTAGAGCTAAAAGTACTTTATCCTATTAGAGCTAAAAGTACTTTATCCTATTAGAGCTAAAAGTACTTTATCCTATTAGAGCTAAAAGTACTTTATCCTATTAGAGCTAAAAGTACTTTATCCTATTAGAGCTAAAAGTACTTTATCCTATTAGAGCTAAAAGTACTTTATCCTATTAGAGCTAAAAGTACTTTATCCTATTAGAGCTAAAAGTACTTTATCCCATTAGAGCTAAAAGTACTTTATCCTATTAGAGCTAAAAGTACTTTATCCTATTAGAGCTAAAAGTACTTTATCCTATTAGAGCTAAAAGAAGTTTTGTAAAATTTGTAAGGGGGGGGGGAGATAGAAATAGAAATGGGCGTGAACAGGAAAAATTGTTAAGAATGCGGTATTAAAAAAATAATTGCCTTGCTAATATGCGACCTCTGTATTTACGGTGTAAAACAAAAAGAAATGTTTATGAGTGTTTAAAAGAATAATACTAAAGTAATGAGATACATTAATACTATGCTTCAACACAGAAACTGCGGTAGGGCAGACCTGTAGTAAATGCCTACTCCATAATAGTTTCTGGGAACGTAACTATCCATATTCAACTCAGATTATCTTGACTATCCATGTCAACACACGGATGCAATCTCGTAACTATCGATGCCAAATCAAAAGGCAGGATCCTCAACCTGTTTATCAAAACAGGGAACCACATGAATACAATCCGTGATCTATCTACGCCACTACCACTGGGCGCGATCTCGTTAGCTATCGATATCAATCAGAAGCTCGCAACTTACGTATGTACATTGAATGGGTTAATCGCAATACTTGAATTACGTATTTACTAATGGACACATTTAGCTATATGGACAATCTACAACGTAATTTACTATATGAGCCTCTAATCTATATTTGCTACAGACCCAGGTTTCCCAGGCATGCTTAAACCATGTACCATGATACTGTATTCTATCGGAGCATACGTAAACTATGTATCATGATACTGCATTCCATCGGAGCATGCTTAAACTATGTACCATGACACTGCATTCTGTCGGAGCATGCTTAGAACTATGTACATTGATACTGCCTTCTATCGGAGCATACTTAAACTATGTACTATGATGCTGCATTCTATCGGAGCATACGTAAACTATGTATCATGATACTGCATTCTGTCGGAGCATGCTTAAACTATGTACCATGCAATCTGCATTATATTGAAGCAAGCTTCAAATATATGGCATGATGGATTCTGCTTGGTTTTAAAGTATGCTTCAAATAATCAAATATGTATCATGCTTCCGCAATTTGCTTGCTATTGGAGCATGCTTCAAATAGTGATGATACATGCTGCTTGCGTTAGGTGCATTATTCAACAATGCCTAATGCTTGGTAAACTGCCAATATCATTATGATGATGCACTCTGCTTGGTTTTAGAGCAGGCCTAAAATGTGTAGCATACATTCTGCTTACTATTAGAGGAAACGTTAAATTATGTATCATTATTCTGCTTGCTATTATAGAACTAGCATTAAATATGAACAAATTGATGCATTAAGCATACTATTGAAGTATGCTTATAAGTATGCATCATAATACTGCATTCTGCTTATTTTTGGAGCATGCTTTAAGTATGTATCATAGTACTGCATTCTGCTTACTATTAGAGCATGCTTTAAGTATGCATCATAATACTGCATTCTGCTTACTATTGGAGCATGCATGAAGCCGACCTTCCCCGATATATGATTGTGTATTGAATATATTTAGTATTGATAGAAGTAAATTATATATGTATTGAGACAAGTGACATCTACCGCTGACCGCAATATTCTCTCAAATGTTTACCATAGTAGGCACCTTAGGAGTATATAAACATTTTCAAACAATGAAATCTTATTGTTTAAAAATCTAAACTTTAATTGTCCTGTACACTTGCGTAGTCTCTTTAAAAAAATCTAATGGGATGCAAAACAAGTATCTACGTAAATTTGACAGGCAACTTACAAGCAGCAAAATTTTAAAAAATCTATAATTTGTTTAGGCATCAAAGATGACCATTAAATATTTAGTTTAATGTGTAAAATCCATAGAGAATAGAATATATAGAGAGGAATTAAAAGAATCTCTCGGTATGAATTTTTTTCAGTCCCTTTCAGCCTGAAAGGGAGTTTAAAGTGTACAAATCATGTAAATGTTCACAAATTATATGCAGTAGAGTACATTAATACAGTATGTTCCCTAGATTATTCATTTCAATTTCGAAATTTTTTAAGCTGTTAAATAAACTATATAATGAATTAGGTGAATAAAAACATCATTTGAGTTATAGTTATGACGGAAAATCATTGTTTGTAAAGTGGAAGGCATAGAGTCTATGTGAAATGATCATTGGTCAGTTATGAAACCAGCCCATTTCATAATTTGGTTTTCTTTTAACAATAATTTTAGATTTTCTATAAAATGATATTCCAGGGCCCAACAGGTTATATAGCATAAATATGTGAAGTACACCTGCAGTATGGAAACAGTACAATAAAATGGCCGTTTTACGCTTTTTTCTAGTAAATTCCTCTCTATATATTCTATTCTCTATGGTAAAATCTAAACTAAATTCTTTGAAAAGATTGATAAAGCCTACGCAATCAATTTATATAAATTTACAGAGGGAAACATAACAGAATGTTCTCATCTTGTTTCTTTTTATTGTGAAATGTTAGTAAAAATTTGGTAATTTTAACGTTTCTAAAAAGTAAAAAAATATACCAGTTGCAACATTGCTAATTACAACTCTCTAGCGATTGAACAAAAACGATATTTATTTCACAGTTTTCTGGTTTTCATCGTACATGTTTTGAGATGCTCCATAATGTTTGAGTTTTTTAGTATCTCTTGAAATTAATCTCTTGATATTTATCTTTTGCTATTTATCTTTTGATATATATCTCTTAATATTTATCTTGATATTTATCTCTTGATATTAATCTCTTGATATTTATCTTTCGCTATTTATCTTTTGATATATATCTCTTAATATGTATCTCTTGATATTTATCTCTTAATATTTATCTCTTGATATTTATCTCTTAATATTTATCTCTTAATATTTTTCTCTTATTATTTATCTCTTGATATTTATCTCTTAATATTTATCTCTTGATATTTATCTCTTAATATTTATCTCTTAATATTTTTCTCTTAATATTTATCTCTTGATATTTATCTCATGATATTTATCTTTTGATATTAATATCTTGATATTTATCTCTTAATACTTATCTCTTAATATTTATCTCTTAATATTTATCTCTTGATATTTATCTCTTAATATTTATCTTTTAATATTTATCTCTTAATATTTATCTCTTAATATTTATCTCTTAATATTTATCTCTTGATATTTATCTCTTGATATTTATGTCTTGATTTAAATATGATAAAAAAAATTATTCTCCAAGTCCAACCTCACTGGCACACTTCACTTCAACCATGGCAGGGCGTGCGCGCACGTAAACATGTATAAATGCGGTAATCATCATGATCTCAAAAATGTCACCACTAGATGGAGTTGGATTGAGTTGGCTTCAAGTGGAGCTCTCAGCTTGACATTTCATTCAAACTTTGCAAAATATTTGATGAAAAATTGAAACAATTAAGTTACAAGCATGATTCTTGGAAACAAATTGGACACCGTTTTATATTGATATTTCAAATTTTTTACTTGAAAAACTTTTTTAAAAATGTAAAAAAAACTGAGCCGTAAACTTTTGAAAGACGAAAAATTTCTCAAGATTAAGCTTCCCCCATATCCAAGGAATTTAACCTTAATTATTTCTCGTCACTCAAACATCTAGCAAGAGATCCTGAAATGATCCATCTCAATTATATCAGTAATTGCTCATTCTTTCTTTCTTCAAATTAATTTACAAATGAAAAGAGTTACTTTGCCAAAAATGCTAAAATTACATAATTTAGGCCATTTTTATTTCCAACCCAAACCAAAGAAAAAAGTTTAAACCAATCTGTCTGAACCCAACCAACCTCTCCAAATTACAAATGTCAGTCTGAAAACATCTTATTATGGAAATGGAATGTTCGTTTAATGGGACTGTAGACGTAATTTCCTGTAACACCCCATTTATACAGTAGCATATCCAATTCACATCAGTACCCTTTAAACCTTTATTTTAGCAAGGATTAATGATATATCCTCATTTTTCTATCTAACAAAATGATTATTTTTTATTATTTTTTCTCTGAAAAATAGGCTCCAGTGATAGTAATGAAATATTTTAGAATTAATAAAAAACGGGGAAATATTTATCACAGAAGCAGTTTTAATATTGCCTCATTGTGAATCATGCTGGCATTAACCACTCCTCAAACGGAGGATCACTTGAAATATCGTTTACAGTCCCTTTAAATTAAAATTCACCTTGTAAGACCAAAGTTGAGTGTGTGTTTACTTTTATGTCTGTGATAATAAATTGAATATTTCAGATTTTATTATGTTATTAATATCACTGATAAACCATATTGAATTGATATCATCAATCCATCTAGACATGAATCATTTAATCTTCGGTCATTTATAACTTTATTTTTATTCAGTTCTATTACTGTATATTTGTATTATTACTAATATGGAATTGGGTATGAATGCGTTTTTTAATCGTCTGTTATCATTATTATTTTCATTATTCGTTAATATTTCATTTATGACAAGTCTAAAACTTGTTTGATATCAACAACATGTCAATTCTCAAAGTTTAAATAATTTTGCCGAAAATGCACAAAAATGGCTAAAAATGGTATAAACTAAAACAATACTTCTTTAAAAATGTTTTGAATATTTTTATTCAGGGGCATCATTAAGGGGACTAGAAGATGGGAGGTTTGAAAAATAGATTCTAGAATTCTTCAGGATTTAAATGATTTTTCAAATCTTTCCTTTAGGCTAAATAGATTTGTAGAGACATCCCACAGGGTTGAATATTGATTGATTAATTGATTGATGGATTTGATAAAATATAAATATTATTTTTTCGGAGATAAATGTAGATGTGTAAAGGTCGCTTGAAATTAAAGGTGAAAAAGCTAAGATCGGTCATATGAACCAATCTGTACAGAAACATCCGATAGAAATAATAATGCTCTTATATTCATATTATAAGAACAAATTTGAAATGAACAATAAAAATGTAATAGATACACTTAATAGACCCGAAGGATTTTTTAATGAGCATAACAGCTCTGTAAGTTTTGAGAAAAAGATTTTATATAAAACGCACAGTNATATTCAGGGCAAAAACTAAAACAATTCGAAATTATGCGATTTTGTTTTATAAAAATAGAAAAACACCAAGGTTGTGCATGAAAGTTTCTCTCTGGTTTTTTCCTGATAATATTGTTCAGAGAAAGAATTTGGTAAAAAAAATGATAAAGAAAAAGATCGTAAACCAAGAAAAGACCATATTTTTGGGAGAAAGATCTGTCTAGAGTTAAAATATGTGCTTTTTGTTCTCATAGATCTGTAGATATGACTAATTGAGTTTTTGTTTGAAAACACTGATGGGTATCATTTGTTGCGCGCTCTATGATAACGCGCGCACCAAAATATGCAGTTTTTGTGCTCCTCAAGCGACAAGCGTCGGAGTTTGCACATTTAAAGACAATATTCTTGCATCGGGGCTGCGTGGTAACATTTTACAAAAACCCAGGCAGGAGGTTAATTATGACAGGATGTTTTAAACAGATGAAGATTAATTTAACAGAAACAAAAATGCATTCTCGGACTCTGGATAACCTGCTGAATCTGTTGATTTTTCTTGTCCATCCCTGTAATTCTCCACTTTTGTCAATTTTCCCCACAAAACGCTGAAATAATACAAAATGTAGAAAAATTGCATTGAAACAATTGCAGTTCTTGATCTTGCAAAATACGGACATAATCGCTGAGAAAAATTGCATAAATTCACTGTAAATGCCAAGACTGGTAAATCCAAAGTTAATCTCTAGCCGCTAACCTTCAATCCGAGATTTTTCAAGAAAAACTCCGTTAACCCTTTGTTGTGCAATTTAGAAGAAAAATGCGGGAAAGAGAATTTTAAAAATTCGCGGAATTATTTAAAATTATGGAAATGTCGCAGCAAGCATCAAGACCTTGATTAATTTTGCAGGTTTTTAAAAAAAAATTTCTTTATGATACAATAACAAAAAGTATTGGTTTGAGGCATTTGAAATTTTATGACTTTTCCTAAATATCCATAGCCCTCCCATTAGGTCTAAAACCTGGCTTTTATACTAACTACCTAAGTCCTCCGGCACACTGCCTGAATGACTACTTTTTCCTGTAACAAACTAAATCTTTGTTTTGACCCACTTTCAGTTGTCAGATTTTGATAATTTTTAGCTTTTTGTGAAGAATAAAGAAACGGATTGCAAAAGTTTTTCAAAGAAAGTTTTTGCAAGTTATTTTCATACAGTCCGTGAAAATAAAATTTGCACATTTTAAGTTTTTCTTAATTACACANAGGAACTGGAGGAACTGGAGGAACTGGAGGAACTGGAGGAACTGGAGGAACTGGAGGAATTGGAGGAACTTCAGAAAAACTGGAGGAACTGGAGGAACTGGAGGAACTGGAGGAACTGGAGGAACTGGAGGAACTGGAGGAACTGGAGGAACTGGAGGAATTGGAGGAACTACAGAAAAACTGAAGGAACTGTAGGAACTGGAGGAACTGCAGAAAACTGGAGGAACTGGAGGAACTGGAGAAACTGGAGGAACTTGAGGAACTGGAGAAACTGGAGAAACTGGAGGAACTTGAGGAACTGGAGAAACTGGAGAAACTGGAGGAACTTGAGGAACTGGAGAAACTGGAGGAATTTGAGGAACTGGAGGAACTGGAGAATTTTAAAGTGCAGGGTTTGGATTATATGTCTATTTTAATATTTGATTGGAAAGATATCTTTTATCTCTGTTAATTTGTTTAGAGAACTTAGCTCTGTTAAAATGCTGGTTTAAGGACTAATTGTATATATTTGTACAGGTTAGGTGACGACCTAGCTAATGCTTTAACATTAACCTTTACCCTACTACCATTCAACCCCTTCTTTATTCTGTCATTCAACTCAAAATTGTAATTCACGGTCTTGATGCATGGCAGTTTACTGTACATGTTTTCGAATACAGAGGTTCCCACAAAAAACGACGGAACATATTTTATTTCATGGTCGTCATTAGAGTCTCAATTAGCTGTGGGTCACCCTGTATTTNATCTATCTATCTATCTATCTATCTATCTATCTATCTATCTATCTATCTATCTATCTATCTATCTATCTATCTATCTATCTATCTATCTATCTATCTATCTATCTATCTATCTATCTATCTATCTATCTATCTATCTATCTATCTATCTATCTATCTATCTATCTATCTATCTATCTATCTATCTATCTATCTATCTATCTATCTATCTATCTATCTATCTATCTATCTATCTATCTATCTATCTATCTATCTATCTATCTATCTATCTATCTATCTATCTATCTATCTATCTATCTATCTATCTATCTATCTATCTATCTATCTATCTATCTATCTATCTATCTATCTATCTATCTATCTATCTATCTATCTATCTATCTATCTATCTATCTATCTATCTATCTATCTATCTATCTATCTATCTATCTATCTATCTATCTATCTATCTATCTATCTATCTATCTATCTATCTATCTATCTATCTATCTATCTATCTATCTATCTATCTATCTATCTATCTATCTATCTATCTATCTATCTATCTATCTATCTATCTATCTAGATGGTGTCGAGGAGAAAGATATTGTCCCGATCCCGAGACGATTTAACTCTTGATGATGATCCGCCGCGAGGGAATCTGTTCTCCGCCAGGTGATTATAATATTCGCCATTTATATAATTCAACTTATATCTGTATTTTTTTACATTATTTATTTTTTATTTCAAGCTTTCCTCCGCCCGTATAATTTATCCTCCGCCACTGTCAATTATCCTCCGCCCGAACAAATCATTGATTATCCTCCAAGCGTATTGATTATCCTCCGCTAGTGTCAATTATCCTCCGCCAGTATACCTCCGATAGAATCAATTCTCCTCCGATAGTATCTTATCCTCTGTCAGTATCGATTGCCCTCCGCTAGTTTCAAGTACCCTCCGTCAGTATCAATTATCCTCTGTCAGTATCAACTGCCCTCCGTTAGTTTAAAGTACCCTCCGACTGTATCAATTATCCTCTGTCAGTATCAATTGCCCTCCACCAGCATCAATTACCCTCCGACATTATTAGTTATCCTCTGTCAGTATCAATTACCCTCTGATAGTATCAATTATCCTCCGTCAGTATCTTATCTTATCATAACAATATATTTATTATTTGATTTGATCTTTAAAACCTGAATGACTACTTTTTCCTGTAAGAAACTAAATCTTCGTTTTGACCCACTTTCAGTTGTCTCTGACAGTATCAATTACCCTCCGCCAGTATCAATTACCCTCCGCCAGTATCAATTACCCTCCGTCAATATCAATTATTCTCCGCCAGTATCAGTTACCCTCCTCCAGTATCAATTATCCTCCGCCAGTATCAATTTTCCTCCGTCAGTATCAATTGCCCTCCGCCAGTATCAATTACCCTCCGATAGTATCAATTTATCCTCCGCCAGTATCAGTTATCCTCCGATAATATCAAATATCCTCCGTCAGTATCAGTTATCCTCCGATAATATCAAATATCCTCCGTCAGTATCAGTTATCCTCCGATAATATCAATTATCCTCCATCAATATCAATTTATCTTATAATAACAATATATTTATTATTTGATTTGATCTTAACTTATAAAAAATGAAGCCTACATCTGTTCTTAAAATTCTACCACTGCGTGACTTCAAATTAATGTTTCTCATTTAACTTCTAAACTCTTTGACATCCTGTGAAAATGTAACAAAACTTGTCTTGAACAATTAAACTCTTGTTTAATTAAACCCTTGTTAAATTCAACCCTTGTTTTCTGAATCTGTTAGCGCCATTTCAGCTAGAACACGCATACTAAAAATAGGTTTCTTTATAAAATACTCGCAAAGACTTTGAAACAGTAAAATTATTGTTTTTTATTTCGAAATTGTTTTGTTAAGGTTTGAGGAAGACGTCTGGTACACTAAGCAGAAACTTTTCTCGGTGAGTGAAATCATAAATTATCTACGCAATTTTGTTTTTCAGTTCCGCCATTTTGTTTTTTGTTCTGTCATTATCATTTTATGTTTGAAAAATGCAAGGAACAAATAAACATCTTCGGCATCTTGAAAGATGATTCTTAATTCAAAAATTAAAATAAAATATCGTGAAATCTCTTTACAAAATTAAAATATCACTTGTATTGGGATAGAGTCCGACATCTAGAATTACGTATTCGAAAATAATGATAAAAAAACAGGAAAATCTTCAGCTAATTAATCAGAATTGAGACCCAAGATAATTCTGCTAGTTAGAATTTTTTAATTTTAATTCAATTTCAAAACAAAGCCGTCTTTTCCCAGTTAGATATTCAGAATTTCATTTAGTTTTTAATGGAGTAATTAGTAACCCCTCAATGTTCTAAACATCCATGATATCTTTGTATCTTTGTCCCTTTCTGAGACCGTTAAAGATCGTTTCGTATACAACGTTCACACGTTGTCCTTAAAGGAACCTGACACGTAATTTCAGTTGGCTTTCCATTTTTAGAGTGAATTGTCCGATTTACAACCTCTTCCCGGAAAATTCCGGAACGATTTTTCTTTAAACCGAAATTATCCGGAACTTATATTCCGGGCGTTACGGGAAAAAACGTTCCAGAAATCGTTTAGGAATTCCGGATTTCCGAAACCTTTTCCATAATGGAAATGGAAAAAAATTCCGGATCATTTCCGTGCGTAAACCGTAATACGGAATTACGGTGGAAACGGCCTAACCGTACCATTTAAAAATGCAACTTCATTTCAATTTTCATTTGAATGGCGTTCACAACTTCACACTGAACATAATTTTTAGTGGGAAAAATAAGGATTTCTCGCCCGTCAATAAGTCGACAAAAGTTTAAAGGAACTGTTGTTAATGGAACATGGCACTCTATGGTAAAGGGCCACTTGAAATAATGTCTATAGTCCCTTTAAGCCGTATCTTAGAAAACACTGTAATAAATAAAACCACAATATGCTGAGTAGAGACAGATAATGATTTTAAAATGTATTGAATGGTGGCTAATAAAGTTAAGCCTGAAGTAACAGATTATAAACATGTCTTCTTTGAACAGAGTCTGCAGAAATATATGGACGGGGGGGGGGGGGTCTCAGCTAAACAGGGTTAGGTTTATTTAAACCTAATTTTTCTCATAAACACGCAAATTTTCAAAAATTGAAAAATTTTAATTTTAAATTTAAAATCATAGAAAATATATATATTTATTTATCTAGATATTAAGAATTCGTTTTACTATTTAACAAGTCCTATTTAACAAATCCTAAACATAATAATAATCAGTTTGCAAAAAAAAACTTCCCTTTGAAACTACTGTAAAGGGGGGGTGGGTTTAGTTTGGTGTAGGTTTATGGGTAGGAAGAGGAGGGTTCAAGTGTCCTTAATGTAATGTATGCTATGTGTTAACATGTATTATACATTCTTATTCTATAATCTTGATTTACCACTAACCATTCATATTCTAATACATACTTAACTCTAGTTGCAATTCTAAACTGGCTCTGCCTCACAAAACCGGGACTCGGTTTTTTGGCGTTAAATTTCTGTAGGCAATTGTAAAACATAGCATCAGGGAGGGAGACATTTTTTCATACTGTTGTTTAGCGGTTGTAAGATAACAAATTGCTTAGCATTTTATGTACATTGTACAGTGTACACTATATTCCTTTGTACAGTGTACAGTCCCCAATACAGTGTACACTGTGTACGCTATACACCCACTTCACACAATGTACAATGTCCAGTATGGTCCCCTGTACAGTGTACAGTGTTCAATAGGTGTAATATACTGTACTGTGTACACTATGCACCCCTGTAAAGTGTACTGTGTTCACTATACACCCCTGCGAAGTGTACTGTGTACACTATACACCCCTGTAAAGTGTACTGTGTGCGCTATACACCCCTGTGAAGTGTACTGTGTACACTATACACCCCTGTAAAGTGTACTGTGTACACTATACACCCCTGTGAAATGTACTGTGTATACTATACACCCCTGTGAAGTGTACTGTGTACACTATACATCCCTGTTTAAAATGCATTGTTGTATTCAAGGAATATCCCGGGGACACGTGTGAGTGACAACTGAGAAATGTCAACTTTATAAATATGACAATGTTAAAATATGTATTCATTATTTTAATACAAATTCATAATCTGCACGGGAAGGATTAAATCAAATAAATCGTACAGAGCGTAATTTTTTAACTGTTCATTAATTGCGTTAAAGGGACTGTATTGAGTCTTATAATACAATTTCCAATTAAAGTACGGAATGTCGGATTTACAAAAGTATCCTTCAAACCGTCATCTGGCCAAAAAATGAAAGTTTTTTTGTCTAAAATGATAAATTTCTGGTGCAATGCTCGTTAAAAAAGTGACTTGAGGATTTATACACCAGGAGGAAGAGAAGAAGTGTCAGAAATCAGAACTTTTCCAGGCAGCTAATCCACTCTATCCTCCTTATAGTAGCTCTGTTTTCCAGGCAGATAATCTACTCTATCTTCTTTATTGTAGCTCTGTTTTCCAGGCAGCTAATCCACTCTATCTTCCTTATTGTAGCTCTGTTTTCCAGGCAGCTAATCCACTCTATCTTCCTTATAGTAGCTCTGTTTTCCAGGCATCTAATCCACTCTATTCTCCTTATTGTAGCTCTGTTTTCCAGGCATCTAATCCACTCTATCTTCCTTATAGTAACTCTGTTTTCCAGGCAGCTAATCCACTCCATCTTCCTTATTGTAGCTCTGTTTTCCAGGCAGCTAATCCACTCTATCTTACTTATTGTAGCTCTGTTTTCCAGACAACTAATCCACTCTATCTTCCATATTGTAGCTCTGTTTTCCAGGCAGCTAATCCACTCTATCCTCCTTATTGTAGCTCTGTTTTCCAGGCAGCTAATCCACTCTATCTTCCTTATTGTAGCTCTGTTTTCCAGGCAGCTAATCTATCTTCCTTATTGTAGCTCTGTTTTCCAGGCAGCTAATCCACTCTATCTTCCTTATTTTAGCTCTGTTTTCCAGGCATCTAATCCACTCTATTCTCCTTATTGTAGCTCTGTTTTCCAGGCAGCTAATCCACTCTATCTTCCATATTGTAGCTCTGTTTTCCAGGCATCTAATCCACTCTATCTTCCTCATAGTAGCTCTGTTTTCCAGGCATCTAATCCACTCTATCTTACTTATTGTAGCTCTGGTTTCCAGGCATCTAATCCACTCTATCTTCCTTATAGTAGCTCTGTTTTCCAGACAGCTAATCCACTCTATCTTCCTTATAGTAGCTCTGTTTTCCAGGCAGCTAATCCACTCTATCTTCCTTAGTAGCTCTGTTTTCCAGGCAGCTAATCCACTCTATCTTCCTTATTTTAGCTCTGTTTTCCAGGCAGCTAATCCACTCTATTTTCCTTATAGTTGCTCTGTTTTCCAGGCAGCTAATCCATTCTATCTTCCTTATTTTAGCTCTGTTTTCAAGGCATCTAATCCACTCTATCTTCCTTATTGTAGCTCTGAGTGATAAAGTATGAAAATCAGACATGACACTCTATAAATGGAGGATCTCTTAATTGCGTCTACTACAAGCCCTTTAAACTTCTAATTTCTTTAGTGTAAGATGCTTTACAAATGATGTATTTCCGATTTTTGTGTACATTTTTTAACAATACTTTAAGAATACAAACACAAAAATACAAACATTTTGGTCCTTTCCTTTAATTTTTTTTATCTGTTAAACGACTATTTAGAGCCCCTGTATTAGATTTGATAATTACTGCAAAAACTCCACCAACGCTAGGATTAAGACCCGAAAGCAAATTAGCAAAAGAAAATTGACACTGATTAAGAGCAGTGTGGAAGATAATTAGTATTTATCCTGTAATTAAGATGATAATCATCAGTCATCAGAATATTATATCAAATCTTGCCGATAAATTAAACTCAAAATTCAGCTTGTTCACTAACTTTAATCCATCATCTAAAAAGGACTGTACACGTAATTTACAGAGGCATATTTGATTGTCAACGGTACCTCAAACAACCTTAGTATGATTAAGAATGCATGAGATATTCATGTTTTTTTACTTTCGAAGTTGAGTATTTTCAGTTGATGTTTCTTTACAAAAAGGACTTTTTAGAAGAAAAAAATAATAAAACTTCCAAGATTGTAAAACTGTATTATGTTGAAGTTTGCTTTTATTGAACTAAAGCAATATCTTTAATCTGAAAAAAATGGAAAACGTCTGAAAACGATTGATACAACACGTTCTTTTTTGTATCGTTTTGTATCGTTTTTGTATTGTTTTGTATCGTTTTTGTATCGTTTTGTATCATTTTTGTATCATTTTGTGTCGTTTTTGTATCGTTTTTGTATCTTTTTTTATTGTTTTTGTATCGTTTTGTATCGTTTTGTATCGTTTTGTATCGTTTTGTATCGTTTTGTATCGGTTTTGTATCATTTTGTATCGTTTTGTATCGTTTTGTATCGTTTTTGCATCGTTTTGTATCGTTTTGTATCGTTTGTATTGTTTTGTATCGTTTTTCTATCGTTTTGTATTGTTTTGTATCGTTTTGTATCGTTTTTGTATCGTTTTTCTATCATTTTGTATTGTTTTGTATCGTTTTGTATCGTTTTGTATCATTTTTCGGTCATTTTTTACATTTATCTTCTGTCAGGGTCCAAATTTGGACATAGTGTAAAGACAATACACATTTAAATTTAACAATTTAAAATTTACTTGCTTTTCTTATACTTTGCTAAATTTTGACATTGAAAGAAAATATAAACAAAAAACGATCCCGAAGGCCCATCACTACTTGCGGATTCCTGATGAAATTGTGATATGAATATGAATTAGATAAAAGTTTGATTCAGGGGCTGAAACGTCATGTTGTGTTGTACCAAATGAGTTTGCGTGTGTAATACAGAACTCATCTGCAAAGCAGTGCAACGGGCTTTCTCAAGCCATACCAGCGCCATTGCCCTTCCCTTTATTTCTATTCCCTGGTTTGATTGTACCATTGTGAATTACGTCAAAATTTTGCATGTCATGTTTGAACAGATTAATGATTAAAGTTTTAAGATAAATTATTTGGTTTCAAGAAAAGTGTTGATGTTAAAAATATTAGATTATGTAATCTATCAGATCAGATGAAAGGCAAATTACAAATGGGTTGGTTTGGATATTAACATGGTCGCTCTATGTCCGCTTGAGGGCCCAATATGGCAGTTTAAGGGCCCACTAAACTAGGATAATTAATTGCTTTAACTCAACTAGGGCAGTGGGTTCCAACCGAGCAAGGAAATAAATACACGCTATCAATAACAACGTTTCAAGGAACTGAGTATTTCCCTCAAACTCTAATTTACTGATCCTTATAAACCTTTGCAACCTGATATTGCTGACCTTTGATATTTCATACTTTGAATTGTACTAGAGCAAACAGGTAAATTTTGAAATATCAAAGGATTGATCAGTTCCTGTGGGTTTCTTGAATGAGCTCGGTAGCCTGGATGAATGAGTTCGGGAGCATGGATGAATGAGTGTGGTAGGATGGATGAATGAGGTTGGTAGCAAGGATGAATAAGCGCAATAGCTTGGATGAATAAGCGCTGTAGTCTGGATAAATGAGTGTGGTAGCCTGGATGAATTAGGTTGGTAGCCAGGATGATTAATCACTGTAGCTTGGATGAATTAGTGTAGTAGCTAGGATGAATTAGTGTGGTAGCCTGGATGAATACTCACTGTAGCTTGGATGAATGAGCGTGGCAGCCAGGGTGAATGAGGGTGCTGTGTGTAAGTCTGAATGAATGAGCGTGGTAGCCTGGATGAATAATAGCGGTAGCTTGGATGAATAAGCGCTGTAGTTTTGATGACTAAGCGCGGTAGCCTGGATAAATTACGCGCGTTGGAACCAAGAGGTTTTGAGAACAAAGTGTGCACACATTCCAAACTAACATGCAAAGGATGCTTGAAGTGTGGCAGATAGATAGATATTAGATAGAAAGATAGGTAGATGGATAGATGGCTAGATAGACAGATAGACAGAAATATAGATGGATAGACAGATAGACAGATAGACATATAGACAGATAGACATACATACAGATACACAGATAGAAATATAGACAGCTAGACAGCTAGACAGATAGACAGATAGACTGATAGACAGATAGACTGATAGACGGATAGACAGATAGACAGATAGACAGATAGACAGATAGACAGATAGA
>NW_019397932.1:26308-113812 GCF_000591075.1 Eurytemora carolleeae | reverse complement strand
CCATCCTAGTATTCCCCCTCCTTCCCCCCATCACATCGAATATATAAGGAAGGGGAGGAAGAGGGGGGTATTAATTTCCTGAAGTATGTAAATATATTTTTCTAGCCGTTTCGTTAACAGTTAATTCCCAACGTAAAAAATTTCAGTTAGCCGTTAATTTTAAAGGTAAGAACGGAACGTTCGTTCCGTTAACGGCATTTTCCGTTTTTATCAAATTACCATTAGTTAAGTGCTTAAATTGTATTAATAACGTTAACAGAAAAATCCAAAAACCATTAACGGCTCAAGTCGTTAAAGGTATAATATATCATTACGGCGTGAGCACCGAAAAAAATCGTTAACTGTTTAAGAAATTGTAAACGGCTTTGCCGTTAACGGTTAATTACAGTATTAACGGTTTAAGAAATCGTTAACATTAAACAGAAAAAAGTGAAATAACGAAATTAACCTTTTGTTGACGTTTTTAACCGTTAATTTTTTTATAGAAAACGGCTAATCCGTTTTATTGATTGTATGTATTTATTACAGGACCATGTTGGAGAAATAATAAAAAAGTGGGAATCTATTGATGATGAGATCTGGGCTAAAGCAATTGTTATGGAGAGAAACAGAAGAGTAGCAAAGGTAAAATTAAATATTATTTATTAACAAAATTTAAAAGATCAAACACTTGTTGAAGAAAATAAACAAACAAACTTCTCATAATGATTTGAAAACAATAAACTGTAATACTGCAGAAAAATATAAAATATATGCATCTACAAATTTGTACTTTTAATTTTTGAATTTGTACTTTTGTACTTTTATACTTTTAATTTTTGAATTTGATACTATTTATAAAGTAAATAACATTCTAAGACTTTACCGCTAATTCTGTAGATGGATTAAAACTTAATTTCTTTATGGCAAATTTTGTTCTAGATTATTCTCGGAGGTTCCACAAAAATTTTTTGGCCCAATGGGTTCAGCCGTTTTGACAATTTTTGGAAACAACAAACAAATAGACACCAGACAGACATACAGGGGGGGAAACATAATTACAAACAGGAATAAACACAAACTGGCAATAAATCATATTCTGAAATAGTTTTCATTAAAACAAAAACATTTTAATCTACGTGAGGACTCAGGGCATCCTGCCATAAATAAATAAGTATATCCCTTGATTAATTCCCCAAATGCCATGGGAAGTAATAAATAAACAAATTTAAATTATGTAGAAGAAGTGCCTTTACGCGGAGGGTGTCCCGGTTGGTGAATAGTTTTGAATGTCTTTTTTCCATATACTGTATTAGATAGATATTGACTTTTTGCAGTTTATTTCGTAAAAAAAGTTTTTACTTTAAAATAAAATTTTACTCTAATATGGCTGCATATAATATTTTTTATTATTTTTGGTATCAAACAACGATTTTCAAACTATTATCAAACAGTCATGTTTCATGGGACACCCTGTATGGAAAGCAGAGTGTGTCACTGTGAATATGGCTTATTTGATTCATCTTAGTTCCTGAGAATTGTAAAATATTGTCGTATTTCTTAGTTCACAAGAACTATATATTCTATTTATAAATATTTGATTCATCTTAGTTCCTGAGAATTGTAAAATATTCTCGTATTTCTTAATTCACAAGAACTATATATACTATTTATAGATATTTGATTCATCTTAGTTCCTAAGAATTGTAAAATATTCTCGTATTTCTTAGTTCACAAGAACTATATATACAATTTATAAGTATTTGATTCATCTTAGTTCCTAAGAATTGTAAAATATTCTCGTATTTCTTAGTTCACAAGAACTATATATACTATTTATAAATATTTGATTCATCTTAGTTCCTGAGAATTGCAAAATATTCTCGTATTTCTTAGTTCACAAGAACTATATATACAATTTATAAATATTTGATTCATCTTAGTTCCTAAGAATTGTAAAATATTCTCGTATTTCTTAATTCACAAGAGCTATATATACTATTTATAAATATTTGAATGCATAAAAACCATCAAATTCGAATCAGTTGAATGGAGTTGATGATCATTAATAAAGATGAAAAACGAGTTTAACTTTTATTTACTTCAGTGGCAACGAGTTTAACTTTTATTTACTTCAGTGGCAATTTTTTCCTGTTTTAACACTTTTCTCTTTAAACTTAAAACCATCAAATTTCCCCAATTAAGATTTTCCAGCTAAAAAAGAAATTATTTTTGAACAGAAAGAATTTATTTTGTTATCAAGATACATAAAGGAACAAATCGCAAAATGTAAACTGTAAATTAATTCATAACTAAAACCGTCGTTTTTCCATGTTTATTGGGGTTTCCTGTATAATGATGATGATTAAAAAATACTGTGAATGACAATCCTTGCACCGATCTGATTATTTGCTAGCGGAGTCTAATTATAATATAAAGAAGTCGTGTCTTAAACTTGTATTTCCTAGCTACGCCTTCAATATGTCAGATTTAAAGGGATTGTGCACTTGTATTTCCTAGCTACGCCTTCAATATGTCAGATTTAAAGGGAGTGTACACTTGTATTTCCTACGCCTTCAATATGTCAGATTGAAAGGGATTGTGCACGTTTTTTGCATTTTTATTTAAAGTGATTGTTTACCTATTCTCAGATACGCATATAGTTTATACATCTATAAATATAAAGTTGTAATCTCTGTTGTCTGTCTGCCTGTCTGTCCGATCATAACCCAGGAGCTCCTGAACTGATTTGCTTCAAATTTTGATTGGGGACTCGGGAGACTCACAGGAATGTTATCTTGGTTTTGAGATTCTAAGATTAGTGGGTCGACTTTAATTTTGTTTCCCGGTAAAATCGTTCAAGTGCGGGTAAACGGCGGAACTAACTTTTAGTAACCTTGGCAGCGCTGGGTTTCCCATCCTAGTATTAGATAAAGTTAAAGATTTATTAACACAGCTTTCGTAATTAAACCACTAAAAGATTTACCTATTTCAAACAGTTTGATATATGGAAAAAACACAAAAATAATTCATAATATTCGCAAAATCTAAAAAAGCCCGGGTTTCCTTGAATATGTGATTTTATTAAAAGTCTTTTGGCAGTAGCTATTTATTTGAGTGACCTCAACGAAAATGAAGACGTCATCGTTAGAGATCCATATTCTAAACTAATTCTTTAAACTTTATCTAGGCATACGCTAGAGCACCTGTGCTTACAGTTAATGGAGGAGAAGGAGGGTTCGACGGATTCAGGTCAGCATTTAATGATTTTAACGATCAATTTGTTTTTTTAAATAATTTAGAAAATATGGCAATACCCCATTCACAACAGTACCCTTGAAATCTTATCTGATCCATAGTGTCGGTTTAAAATGTTAAAATTGTTGAATTTTGTTTAAATATATATACGTTTTTATACAGTAGAAATGCGTAAGTCACTTTTGAAGAGAAACCACTATTGAAAATAATCAATTTTCAAGATGAAAAACATGACAGTCTATTATTTTCCATCTTTGAATAAAGGGTCATTGGAAATTATGTTTATATTCCNAATCAAACCTGTGTCTAAACAAGGATAATTGAGATAATCAAACCTGTGTCTAAACAAGGATAATTGAGATAATCAAACCTGTGTCTAAACAAAGATAATTGAGATAATCAAACCTGTGTCTAAACAAGGATAATTGAGATATCAAACCTGTGTTTAAACAAGGATAATTGAGATAATCAAACCTGTGTCTAAACAAGGATAATTGAGATAATTAAACGTCTAGAATTAATGCATTAATGCTTCAGAGACAATTAACATAATTCAAAACTTTGTTTAGTTAAAAAACATCTATTTTTTCCTTGTTCTGGATAGAGGTTTAAAGGCATCTTTCTTGAAACAGAGTGTCACTTGAAAATATGTTTACAGTCCCATTTAATGCAAGAGATATTTAAGATAAACCCCCCTAATTTTAGCATGTTTAAACTATCCTTGGGTTCCCCGCATACATCTATACCTAGGCCAATAAACTTGATGGTTAGCTGGTGTATAAATACCAATAGCATACCACACTTCATTACAATGGTGTAAACACGCAATATATATTTGCAGGCAGTAGGAACCAGAAAACAGTAGAATAAATGTCGTCTTTTTCCTGCTTTTAATGAAGAAATATCGCTAAGGGTCATCGTTGATTTTGAAGGCTTGATCTCGACATCAAATATGGGCACTTTTAAATTTGATGATAAAGTCTTGATCCCTCGATTTAAGATATCCCTGAAAGGGTATTAACACCAGGATATCGAATAGAATTTTATTGAATTTGTTGGGCTGGAAATATTTAACTCCGAGATTCACAGGAAAGTTCTGACTTGAGTTTCTAGATTACTAAGATTCAGTTGAAATTTATTTATCGACATTTTATTATCAAAATAATACTTTAGTATACAGGGTTGGCCCCAGCAACGGCTAGATGGAATTTATTCTGTCCTTTCTTCTATTATTCCTGCAGATTTGAACTTATGCCTTTCTTTGCTAAATCAAGAAAATGTCTAAGACAAAAGGCACAATTTAGGTTTCAGATCTGCAACCTTTTTCATGTCGTCATTAAAGTCTCATTCTTTGTGGATAACCCTGTAGGTCTCAACAACATGAGATTTATAAATGATAATTTCTTAAATTCACCGAACCTTGAGAAGTTGGGATGACCGGCCGTAAATCATATTATATCGTCATTTATAGACTTTCGTTAATTGCGATTTATCATGTTTATGGATGTGTTTTATACTCAAAACTTATTTCTACGCTTTTGGGCGCTGAGCACCACTCCTTCATTACAATATTTTAGGCTCGGGTTGAATGGATTTTCCAACCCAATGAGGGATCCGAAAACTGAAGAATTTAAGGTAAAGATCAGGATCAAGATCAAGATTAGGATCAAGATCAGGATCAAGATCAGGATCAAGATCAGGATCAAGATGTATATGTTTAGGAGGCTATAGGACTAGGCGCGAAGGTGAAAATGGATGAGAATGGAAATATTTTGGTGAAACGTCTCAGGAACAAAATCATTTATTAAATATTCAATATTCTCTAAACTCATAATTTTTCATGGTTCCATTTCTTAAAAATAAAAAAAACGTTCCCCTCTTCCCCCGTTTATACTCTCTGCTATGCTATGCTTTGATCTGGTTTGTATCAATCACAATTCACAATTGAAATTCCATGAATTATTAAAAAGAATAGAAAGTATTATGCATACCCCAGGGTTTGGGACTCATTTTCGAGTCTATATTTGGGACTACCCAATCAAGTCCCTCCAGTCGAAGGGTTTTCAATCCCAAGGATATAAGGATGCAATAGCGAATGATTGGTTGATATCTAGTAAAAGTCCGGTGTATGTTCACAGTGGTCTGGATGAGGGGTCATTCTCCAATAGTCTTCTGAAGATATCCAACAATGTTTTGGATATGGATAAACCACATAGGTAAAGAAATTAACTAATATTTTGGATATTAATAAACCACATAGGTAAAGAAATTAACTAATGTTTTGGATATGGATAAACCACATAGGTAAAGAAATTAACTAATGTTTTGGATATGGATAAACCACATAGGTAAAGAAATTAACTAATGTTTTGGATATGGATAAACCACATAGGTAAAGAAATTAACTAATGTTTTGGATATGGATAAACCACATAGGTAAAGAAATTAACTAATGTTTTGGATATGGATAAACCACATAGGTAAAGAAATTAACTAATGTTTTGGATATGGATAAACCACATAGGTAAAGAAATTAACTAATGTTTTGGATATGGATAAACCACATAGGTAAAGAAATTAACTAATGTTTTGGATATGGATAAACCACATAGGTAAAGAAATTAACTAATGTTTTGGATATGGATAAACCACATAGGTAAAGAAATTAACTAATGTTTTGGATATGGATAAACCACATAGGTAAAGAAATTAACTAATGTTTTGGATATGGATAAACCACATAGGTAAAGAAATTAACTAATGTTTTGGANCCTTGAAATCCTATCTAGCTACCTACCTTAACCTTGAAATCCTATCTAGCTACCTACCTTAACCTTGAAATCCTATCTAGCTATTATAGATTTGTAACTACTTACCTGCCTAGCTACCTAACTACCTTGTTACTCAGCTACCTAGCTACCTAGCAACCTTCCTACCTATACATGCCTTTCTACTTGCCTACTTAGCTTTATTTCTACTTGCTTATCTACCGAACTACCTTACTACCTACCTTCATATCTTTATACCTTCCTCCTACCTTCCTACCTACCTACCTACCTACCTACCTACCTACCTAGGCTTGAGTCCCAATGTGTAATCTCTATCTGCTTCGTGAAGTATGAAGAAGAACTCCTGGATTCACCAATATGGATTCTAATTATCAATATTGTTGCTCTAGAGATGCTTAAAGCAAAACTACCCAACAGTAAGTAAACATCAATTACAATGCAATTACTTTGTTGATTATAGTATTTTTATTCTTCCTTTTGCTAATTATTATGATGTCATAGTTCTTTTCCAAATTATTTAATTGACTATTTTGAAATCAAAAGACCAAAATTAACAAGTTCAAAACTTTGGGTTTTTAAGTTCTCATTAAAGTTTCATCTTTGTTAGGTATCCCTTTAACATACAGTCGTCGTCGTATTTATCAATGCAATGAAGACGACTTTCGATTTCAATTATTATTTCTTCCAAGCTTTCAAAAACATGCATGGATAGTGAACATGGAAACAAAGAGAAGCTGTCAATTTTACAGTTTCTTTTTGTTTACTTGTAAACTTGTAAATTAAAAAAAAACCTGAAAGAAATAAAACCTTAAATCGAAAATTTGTTATCATTGTATTGATATAAACGCCGATCACTGGATCATAACACTAATTTTAGCTAGGAAATAAACACATAGTTATATGGAGCCCATGCAAGTAAAAGGCTGAATCAATTTTAATTACGATTTTTTTGCATTTAAGAGCATTTTACCTTCTGATTCTATTTTTTTACAATCATGTAAAAACTTATTTGAAATATTTTTTCTATTTTTATAAAAAAAATTTTTTTTTTGTTATTTAGGTTCCCGAGTTCCCCTATACACAGTTAATGGTGACAAAACCTTTCCTGTTTCAGGTTTTTAATTACAATTGTGTTTTCCAGATTTTGAAATATTTTGCTATCGGTTACCCAACCAAATAAACTAAAATAAAATAGAACACCGACTCAAATCTTAAAACACTTTTTAAAATTCCTAGCTGAACTAACTATGTTTAAACTGCGTCAATTTATTTCAGGAAGTTCTGATGAGGATCCGTATAGTCTAACATCTGGTAATGGTTCATCAGGTATTCTATTCCTTTTTCGTATAAACTATTGTTAGATTGTTAGGAAAATGATAAAATTTGTTTAGATTTTAGAACGAATTTTTTTCAATTTCTAAACGTGAAGGTCTCTTCTGAGAGTGATTTAAAAAATTAATTTTGAAAGATTCAATTTAAAAATCCCCCANATAATAATAATAATAATAATAATAATAATAATAATAATAATAATAATAATAATAATAATAATAATAATAATAATAATAATAATAATAATAATAATAATAATAATAATAATAATAATAATAATAATAATAATAATAATAATAATAATAATAATAATAATAATAATAATAATAATAATAATAATAATAATAATAATAATAATAATAATAATAATAATAATAATAATAATAATAATAATAATAATAATAATAATAATAATAATAATAATAATAATAATAATAATAATAATAATAATAATAATAATAATAATAATAATAATAATAATAATAATAATAATAATAATAATAATAATAATAATAATAATAATAATAATAATAATAATAATAATAATAATAATAATAATAATAATAATAATAATAATAATAATAATAATAATAATAATAATAATAATAATAATAATAATAATAATAATAATAATAATAATAATAATAATAATAATAATAATAATAATAATAATAATAATAATAATAATAATAATAATAATAATAATAATAATAATAATAATAATAATAATAATAATAATAATAATAATAATAATAATAATAATAATAATAATAATAATAATAATAATAATAATAATAATAATAATAATAATAATAATAATAATAATAATAATAATAATAATAATAATAATAATAATAATAATAATAATAATAATAATAATAATAATAATAATAATAATAATAATAATAATAATAATAATAATAATAATAATAATAATAATAATAATAATAATAATAATAATAATAATAATAATAATAATAATAATAATAATAATAATAATAATAATAATAATAATAATAATAATAATAATAATAATAATAATAATAATAATAATAATAATAATAATAATAATAATAATAATAATAATAATAATAATAATAATAATAATAATAATAATAATTTCTAGGCTCGTCGAAAGATAAGGACAAGTCTGGAATTCTTCTAAAAAAAGAGAAAGATTATTTTGTTCCTCAAAACTGGACTTCTACCCAGGATAGGAGAAGGGACAGGTATTATAATGGTTTAAAATAAAAATGTTGTACAGTATATAATAACCAGAAAACTGTCAAATAGGAAGACGACATTAAAGCAATATGAAATTGATGTTGTTAAGAAAGCAACTAGTTTTGTTAGTAACGTCGTATTTAATTACTTTTATAGTTTAATTGGTCTGTCTACTTTGCACCATTGCGTTGTATGATGTTCACTGGACTATTTGAAGTCACAACCTGTGACTAAAAGTCGTCTGCTTTTTCTGGAGTTTTCTGGTTCTCACTGTAGTTCAACTGAAACACCCATTTCTATAGATTAAAGGAACTTAAACTTTCGTCAAACTCTAATTTTCAAACCTTATATTCTTGCAACCTGATGTCATGACCTTTTGAAATCATGTTACATGGGAAAAGAAATTTTAAAGCTTTCAACTAATTTTAAAATTGAAAAAATAATACAATGAATAGCGATAAGTATTTAATATACGCAGTTCAAATTGAACCATTTCTCTTCTTGTTATTATTTATGAATCAGCAATGAGCCTTCAATTGTAAAAAAGGATTTAATTGTTTGACACAAAACTATAAATGAACTCGAGTAGAATTCAGTTAAAAATCAAGCTATAAAATAAAACGTTCATTAAACGTCAAGCTAAAGTAAGTTGGACGTAAGATTGAAATCCTACGTGTTTTCAAACACAACTCCTCGTATGTATTACATGTATTATAACTGATTAAATTCTTGTGCGTAAAATAAAAACTAGAGGGTCTATATTCTATAAAAACTAGAGAGTCTATATTCTATAAAAACTAGAGGGTCTATATTCTATAAAAACTAGAGGGTCTATATTCTATAAAAACTAGAGGGTCTTTATTCTATAAAAACTACATTCTGTCTAGTTCGGTGTGCAGTCTAAAATATATAATTTTAGAAAGACTAAGTAACCAATAAATATTAACTAAAGTTCTCTAAAACCATCTTTTTTGCTAAAAAACGTGAAAACAAAGTTCCCTAAAACCATCTTTTTTGCTAAAAAAAGTGAAAACAAAGTTCCCTAAAACCATCTTTTTTGCTAAAAAAAAGCAAAAACAAAGTTCTCTAAAACCTTTTTTTTTGCTAAAAAAGTGAAAACAAAGTTCCCTGAAAGTATCTTTTTCTGCTAAAAAAGTGAAAACTTAGTTCCCTGAAACCATCTTTTTTGCTAAAAAAAGTGAAAACAAAGTTCCCTGAAACCATCTTGTTTGCTAAAAAAGTGAAAACAAAGTTCCCTGAACCCACCTTTTTTTGCTAAAAAAGTGAAAACTAAGTTCCCTGAAGCCGTCTTTTTTTTCGTAAAAAAAGCAAAAACTTTTTAGAAACGTTTCCTAAATGTTCCTTGTTCCCTAAAAGCACCTATATTTGTCTGTTTAAGGTCCAGAGACAATTTCCTAGACGAATCTGAAAGTGCTACTCTAAAACCAAGGTATAGTTTTCTCAAAACATTTTATCCAAATTAATTTTTTTTATAAATATTTAAAATTTCTTAGAACGAACAATAGACGAAGAATTCTGAAAAAATCTGACGAAAAAAAGAAAATAGGTGAATTATTTATTTTTATTTATTTTCATATTTTAAAATTTTTCATCTTACATTACACAGTGTCAACCATGAGTACGGTCTTAACACGAAACAGTAATAAATAGAAAACGATTACTTCCTTATATATGGGTCGAACGAAACATATCTTTATTAACTGTAACGGTTTGCAACTGCAAGAAACAGGTTCCTCTACAACTCAGTTAAATTATATCTTTAAGAATTAAAGAAAACATAATCCCGTCGTTTTTTCGGAAAACAAGTATTTTTCTGTAAACTAAAGGAATTGAGTTTTTGTAACAAACTCTGATTTTCTAATTTCAATATAATTGCAACCCAATGTCGTAGACCTTTAATATTTCAAACTATGAATGCTATAAGATCAAATGATGTAAGTTTGAAATATCAAAGGCTTACATAATAAGGTTACAGAGAAATAGGTGTTGCAAAAACTGAATTTGTGGCAACGACTCAATTCCTTTTAGCGGATTTTTTTTCAATGGTTTAATTTATTAGTATTTTCGTTTCACGTTTGAATATTTTATTTAAAACAAATGCTGTTCCAAAAATAAAATTTCTTTCATTAACCCGTCAGGACATTTGGAGAAAAATGTACGCTAGATTCTGACGTGTGTATTTATCTTAATCAATTGTGGAAAAGGGATATGAAAATAAACCAAAATTTCGGGGGGGGGGGGTGATTTTATTCATGGTCTATTCGGGTTATAAAATTAATTGTTACTTTTTCTTCACCTTAATCATACATGATAAAAAGATAAATGAAGTAACTTCTCATAAATATTTAGTGCAGTGTAATCCTGATCTAATTCATGAATAATTTTATAATAAAAGAACAGTTTTAAATCGAGTCGATATAGGCCCTATATTTTACAATATGACCTATTCACAAAGATACCCTTTCAAATATTTTCTCGAACCCTTTAGTTCATGCTAAGATCTGCAATTGTGTCAATTTTATACTTTTATAAAAAAAGAACAATGATAATACTTTCTTTTTTACGTGGATAAAGATTTAAAGGTAACTGTTGTAAATCTATAAATAAAAGGTGACTTTACGTTATACTGTCCCTTTAAGTGTAAATAGACAAGACTAACAAGATATAAATATAGTGAAGAAATGATATATACTTGCTTCAGGGACTTAAATAGAAAGATAGACAGATGGATAATAAAAGGTTGAATATAAATAATGGCCGACAATTTAAACCAATCAACAAGGTTTCTTCAAATACTGCCGCGATCAATTTTTTTATATTCTACAGGCTTCTTATTATGAGGGGGGGGGGAGAGGGGGGAGAAAGGGAAGAAGGGAGAGGGTAGATACATTTTATTATTATTAGTTGCGAAAAAAATTTTAAAATCTTAAGAAGTGTCTACTACTGTTTCTTGTTCTGTTGATGACCCCTACTACTGTTTCTTGTTACGTTGATGACCCCTTCTTCTGTTTCTTGCTTAGTTAATGTCCCCTTCTTCTGTTTATTGTTTAGCTGATGAACCCTACTACTGCTTCTTGTTTAGTTGATGACCCCTAAGACTGTTTCTTGTCTAATTAATGATCCCTACTTCTGTTTCTTGTTTAGTTGATGATTCTTACTACTGTTTCTTGTTCCGTTGATGACCCCTACTGTTTCTTGTTTAGTTGATGACCCCTACTGCTGTTTCTTGTTTAGTTGATGACCCCTACTTTTAGCTGTTTCTTCTGTAGTTAATAACCCCTACTACTGTTTCTTGTTTAGCAAATGACCCTAATTGCTTTTTCTTGTTTAGTTAATGACACCTACTATTGTTTCTTGTTTTGTTGATTACACCTACTATTGTTTCTTGTTTAGTTGATTACATCTACTATTGTTTCTTGTTTAGTTAATGACCCCTACTACTGTTTCTTATTTAGTTGAAAACCCCTTTTACTGTTTCTTGTTTAATTAATAACCCCTACTACTGTGTTTCTTGTGTAGTTAATGACTCTTACTACTGTTTCTTGTTTAGTTAATGACCCCTACTACTGTGTTTGTTTAGCTAATGACCCCTAATATTGTTTCTTGTTTAGTTGATGACCCCTAATATTGTTTCTTGTTTAGCTGATGACCCCTACTATTGTTTCTTGTTTAGTTGATGACACCTACTATTGTTTCTTGTTTAGTTGATGACCTACTATTGTTTCTTGTTTAGTTGATGACCCCTACTATTGTTTCTTGTTTAGTTGATGACCCCTACTACTGTGGGTTCAGTGCTCGGGTTCCTGCATTTGCCTCAGCTCCGGTTCAACCCGCGACACCAAAACTCGAGAAAAACAAGGGAAGAGAAAACTATTATATGAAGATTCCCTTTCATAAACAAGCAGACCCAGTTTAGATATAGTTAGCAGACCCAGTTTGGAATAGTTTAGCAATTTAAAATCGAGTGTAGCCGACCCATGGTTTAGAATAGAGTGTAACAGACCCAGTTTTGAATCTAGTTTAGCAGACCCAGTTCAGAATGTAGTTTAGCAGATCCAGGTTAAAATCTAGTTTAGCAGATCCAGTTTAGAATATAGTGAAGCAGATCCAGTTTAGAATATAGTGTAGCAGACCCAGTTTAGAATTTAGTTTAGCAGACCCAGTTTAGAAAAAAAGTGTTGCTGACCCAGTTTAGAATAGTTTAGCAATTTAGAATCAAGTGTATCCGACCCATGGTTTAGAATAAAATATAGCAGACCCAGTTTGGAATATAGTTTAGCAGGCCCAGTTTAGATTATAGTGCAACAGACCCAGTTTAGAATATTAATGTGTAGCAGACCCAGTTTAGAAACTAGTTTAGCAGACCCAGTTTAGAATATTATATTGCAGCAGACCCAGTTTAGAATATTATAGTGCAGCAGACCCAGTNTTTGACTGCATACAGTTGTACTTAGTAAAACAAGAAAATTGCAGTATACAAACAGAGTAAACTTGTCCGTCTTCCCTGTTCATCTTGCGGAGACATTATAGACACATCTTTGCAGGCTTTTACCCTTTACATAAAATATAGATATTATAAATACAGAGGGTTTCAATAAAGATAGGAATTCAGAATGAAATGGGGTTCGTCTTTGATGCAAAAGTTGTACACCCCCCCCCCCCCACAAATTCCTGTAAACGCAGCAGATTGTTATATTTCTAAGAGTGTATAAAAAAGTCACTCGTTTTATAATCTTTCCAAAATAGGGTCTAGCTTCATTGTATCTTATACTTACTAATAGAGGTGATATGATGTATAGACAATCGTACTTTAAACTTTTAGCTTTCCGTTGGTATTATTGTGGAATAAATTTGATTTATCTGTGAAAATAATATAATATTCTTTGCGACACCTTTTAGCACAAAATCTGCAGCTCATCATCAAATATGATCATGTCGATTATGTCTTCTTTAATTACAGTTGTTTAAGCTTTAGTAGCTTCTTAATTAAAGGGACTATATACGTCCCACGAAACATGACAGTTGGTGAATAGTTTAAAATGTCTTTTTCCATAATTTGTTAAGTTGTTTGATAACAAAGATCAATAAAAATATTATGTGGGAGTCATGCTATATTAAAATTACTTTCAAATTAAAATTTTATGAAACAAAAGATTTGTTTAACTTAAAATAACGATTAATTAAATGTCATGTTTCGCGGGACACCCTGTACGTATTCTAGACTGAATATAGTGACCCGCAAAGGGGGTATACAGAAATAAATGTAGGGGGGGGGGGCAAAACAAAATTTTACGCCCCCCACCCATTACAGGTCTAGGTAGGGCACTGCCCCCCATGCCCCCCCCCTGTATACGCCCTTGGTAACCCACCATTAAAGAGCAGCGTGTCCGATTCACAACGGTTCCCTTTCAAATCTAAATTGGGGTAACAATGAGAAAGATATTGTCATTTTCTATCTAAAACATGCTAAATTCCGTGTAGTTCCTTCTATTGCCTCTGAGTCATAAATGCGCAAATCCCTTTTATTATAGAGAAGCCACACTAGAAATTAAACCATTGTGAATTGGAGATGTCACTCTATATTTGAAACCACGACTACTGCAGACTTACAGTCCCTTTAAAATCCCCGAGAAGGTTTAATCTCTGTCCCTGATTAGGTTCAACCCTATTGGTGGCAGTCTAGACTCTACCCAGAGCAAACCAGAGGAGTTCAGTATCCAGAACCAGTCAGGGGGGCGCAGTACCCCCCAGAACCAGTCAGGGGGGCCCAATACCCCCCGGAACAAGCAAGGGGGCCACAGTACCCCCCAGAACAGACCAGAGGGAATCAGTATCCAGAAGGAACAAGATATTCTGATTATTCTAGAAGATATCCTGAACCTCTTCCTGGTTAGTGCTTTACATAAATATATTACACTTTCTTGGGAACTCAGCGTTGCTTAGGTTACTCAGGATACTTCCACCGTTTACCCGCGTTTGGTCTTTCAACTATTTTTCACAATAAAAGTCGATCCATCTCAAAATTTCTGGGGTCGATCCATCTCAAGATTTCTGGGGGGTTCTCCCGAGTTCCCCCAATCAAAATTTGAGGCAAATAGGTCATGGGGTTCCTGAATTATAATCGAACTTACAACAAAATAAACAAACAGAGATTACTACTCTATATATATCATTCATATCCTGGACATAGGATATCTTCTGGAAAAGTTAAGGGTTGTGGAATTGAAGGCAAAGACAGGAAAGGGGGAAGTTGTAAAGAAAGGGAAGGAGGGGGGGGGATGTAAAAAGGGGAAAGGTTTGCAGAGTAACAAGCTAGGGGAATGCAGAGGAAGGGGGGTGATTGAAGAACGAAAGAAGAACTATATTTTGATTAGAAATGCAATTTTTACAAACAACTTTTTGTTGTCAAAACAAATTTGTAATTTGCAAATAATTGCCAAAGTTTGTTATAAATATTTCGCCCTTTATCTAGTATTTTTATTCTGATCTTTGAGTAAATATTTTTTCATCTGTTGATTGGATTGAAAAGGATTTTTTTTATGGCAGAAATGCAAATTTCTAGAATTTGTATCTTGGAGTTCGATCTTAAACAAATTCAAGAAAAATTGGCCATAACCGTAATTACTACCTNTTGAATATTCATGAAAATGCAGAAAATATTTAATTTGGAGCATTAAATATAAGCTTTTGCATTAATTTGATATGCACACATTTTTCATAATAAGAAATACTACACTCTAGTCTTCTTGTTCTAACAATCATATTCAATATTCATGTCAAAATGTGATCTCATATTACAGGGGTATCCAAAAAGTATGTTACGCAGCTTTACACTTGTTTCGTTCTTTGTCAAGTAAAAAGAATATATTTAGTATAGAAGACCAAATTTAGTCTCCGTTATAATTGTTTCAGGAAAAGGTCTGTTAGGTTTATCCCCTGGATATATGGATGCGAGACTACCCTACAATTTCAATGGTAAATATACAGTGTGTCCCAATAAACATGGGAATTCAGTGATTACTTTATATCGTCTTCGATCCATGCGGCATTTTTTCATGACCACAATATTGCAGTATTCCAGCTTTAACATCTAATATCGAGAAAGCCTGGTCTTGAGATTTTTAAACTGTGGTCTACCATTTTTGTATCTTCAAAATTGACGGAGATATTGCGAAATTTGTACAAATTTCAATTTATTTAATAAATCAATATTGTCTTAATATTTAATATCTTCGTCACTTTTCAAGTTACAAGAAAGATTTATGTTGATCACTTTATGAAAAGCTCGTCATACATACAGCCTAGTTTTTCCTACAATCTTTGCCACGCCTCAAATATCGGAAATCCTAAAGACGACTTTCAAGTCGTAGCTCTCAATTCCCATGTTTATTGGGACACCCTGTATCTTAAAGGGACTGTCGTTGAAATTTCAAGTAACTCCCGTTTACTGTGGGGCATGTCCGATTCACAACAGTACCCTTCAAACCTTTACTGATTAATAATTTAGCTTTACAAGGGTTTAATCCTGAACATTTCTTACTTGTTACAGGGTGTCCCAATAAACATGGGAATTCAGTGACGAATTCGATATCGTCTTTTTAAATAATTCTTTGATTTAGTATAGTGATACCTACTGAGAAAGCTGTAATCTGTTTGTTTGTTTGTGTTTTGACTGCATACAGTTGCACTTAGTAAAACAAGAAAATTGCAGTATACAAACAGAGTAAACTTGTCCGTCTTCACTGTTCATCTTGCGGAGACATTATAGACACATCTTTGCAGTCTTTTACCCTTTACATAAAATAAACTCTAGCAGACATAATAATATTATGGCTTTTGAAATTAGGTATTACAAAGCTAATTCATAACAAAGACGATATCGAATTCGTCACTGAATTCCCATGTTTTTTGGGACACCCTGTATCTTGCAACAGAAATGGGCGAGTCACTAATTTGTAGTTTTGTAAATTATAAAAAAGGACATATAATTTGCACTCAATCAGAAAAAGCGTGTGAGTTGTCATTTGGAACGATTTTTATCTTAATTACGTAACATACTTGATTATTTAGCACTTCGTTATGCTTTATTTTTTGTTAATGATTTGGATCACTTTCCTTAAGCGTCCAGAACATGTTTGGGCTTGGATTAAAATACTTTTTTTTAGAATTTTCCAGTCTTCAGTTCACCGCTCGGGCCGGACTACCTGGGGGTAGGGGTGGAGCTCCTTCTAGTTCCCCTAGACCAGGGAGAGGAGGGGCCACCACCACCACCCTACCTAAACAACAAACAACACCAAAGGCAAAGACAAAGTATGTTTTTTTTACATTTTCATAAAAACTAAATATTTACATATTTGAAAACATTCTATTTTCAGGAAAAATTTTCTGCGCCAACATGTTTTCAAATCTTCATCATGAGCAGTATCATCATCATTGTACATAGTAAAAAAAATAGTAGATAAATAACATCATGAAACTTAATTAAGAGGTTGTATGTAAGGTGTACACTATGTGTGCCAAAAAAAAATATCCTGCACAAACTTGCAACAAAAAACCGTCTTTGTGCTTCTTGCTGTTTTTGTTTTTTGAAAATTCTAGAATCTGAAGTTTGATGGGCGACCCGTTTGCTCAAAAAATAAATTATAAATATCAAGAATGCGTTCACTAAATTTTAAATAGGTTTTATTTTATTTATTTTAAATCAGATTTGCACAACTTGAATCTTGAATTTCGTGTTTTCAACATGTCCTTAAAGCATGAAAGTAAATTATTTAAAAACCATGACCCCTTGCCATCATTATATTAGTGCTTACTATTCCTACTAGTCATTTTATAAGTCATTATACATAATCTGTTCAAACACGTCAGATTATTTGATTTGTATATATGTTATATTATAAAATAAATTGTATCCAAACCTGCTTAACTCTAATCTAATTAACTTTCGAGTGAATATATTTCGAACAAATCTGTCCTTTCATCGTCCAAAAACTATATTTTTTGATCATATTTGCGTTACGATTGACTTTGAAATATTGATATCCAACAGAAATGGAAAAACTCGCCAAAATCTATCGTTATTTTACATGCGTCATTTTTATACTATTTATAATATATTTTCTGAGCTGGGAACTTTAGAATGGTGGATATCGAGATTAATGCTTTATCCTCTCTTTTTCTTAATCTCGAGACTAACTTAATCTTGTACTTGTATCCTGAAAAGTGTTCAAAATTCAACCAATCAAAGTCGCGTATAATTGAAGCCGATAAATTTGAAATTTTGCGCGCAATTTAGGATTAATAAAATTAAAATACAGAAACGGGAAGGACTCTTTAACTTTTAAAAACCGGTTTTTGATTTTTCTCTACTATGCCCAAAAAAGAGTGGATTAAGCAAGAAATCAAAAGTGTCCACATTGGATATTCGGATTTAGCAGTCGGGATAAATGGAAACCCATTCTAAAGTTCCCAGCTCTGGTCACAAAGTGGCAAAGTGTAAGAGAAGCAAATGTTCAGAAAAAAAATAGCACAAAACTATATCTGAAGCAGGCTAACTTATCTAGAAAAATTAAAAATGGATATAGATGTATGCTATTGACTAAAAATCGTATTGGTATGACAACAAATTAATTTCCAGTGCCTCTGTTGCAATGTTTATCAGATAAAAATACAAATTTAGCGCATATCAAGATCTTACCGCATGAATAGCATAAAATCTTAGCATTTTCTCAAAGGCTAGTTTCTTTATTGTTTACATTCAAACATGCAACCCTATCTCTGCTGGGGTACTTGAAAACCAGGATATGCGGGGGGGGGTCAATTTGACCCCCCCCCCCCCTCCTTCTAAATCCTATGTTTGATGTCCAAATATGACAAATGATACATCATTGGCTCTACTTTTAGAATCAGCAAAACAAATGCGAATTTACAAAAATTGAATTTTTTATAGCAAAATCCAGTTATATAGTAAGAATGTTTGCAAAAAAAGTTGTCCAAAAAATGAAAAATTATACATTTTTGAAAAGCCCTTGACCATGCCATTTCAAATATGCAAAAATGTTTGCAAAATTTTAAATTACCCGATTTTAATCAAGAAAGACTAAAAATGTGCAAATTTCCTTTGACAGGTTGTTTGAATTTTTTTTGCATAACTTGTAAATTTGTTTCCTTATGTCAAAGGCTTTCCTAAAAGATAAATTTTATCAAAATCTGACGAGTAAAAGTGGGTCAAAACAAAGATTTAGTTTGTTACAGGAAAAAGCAGTCATTCAGGCAGTGTGCCTGAGGACTCAGGCAGTTAGTATTAAAGCCCCGTTTTAGGCCGATCGGGCTTTGGGTATGTTGGAAAAGTCAGAAAATTTCAACAGCCTCAGACCAATACTTTTCGAGTTATGTAAAAAAGACTACAGGGGGGCCCCCCCCAGCAGGAATAGGGTTAATTATTTAAAGGCAGTTTAACAAAATTTGTCCTTACTTTCCTGAAATTTATTTTAAAGTTTTAGAGCTAGGAAACCCTCCCCTAGTCTCAGCCAATTTAACATTACTTAGTTATAATTATAATAACATAATTTAAAACTGAATCTTTATAATAGTAGCAATTATGAAGTATTGTGTATAAATTAACGTGCTGCGTTCACACTACACATGTTTCAAACCACTAATTTTCTGATTGCAAATCTATGTATTTATTTATTTATTCCTTTAAAATTTGGTTTTTTAATCTAATGTTTTCAGTAAAAAGGAAATTTGTGGAAATGAGGGATTTATTTATTTATTTTAAAAAATCAAAAATTTACAAAATTTATGCATGTAATACAATTAAAAAATCAAAAATTTACAAAAGGGGGGCCACAAAACGTATTACTCGCCGGAAAATTTAAACAGTGGTTAAACATAACTTAGAATTGTCGTAGGAGGCTGATTTTTTGCATGCAAACTTTTGTATTAAATACATATTTAAATGCTGACAGAGAGAATCTCCCTCCCGGTTAACTGATTGTTTAAAAAGGGTTTTCATGAGTTGAAACTTTAATTACAATAAATTGGTTTTAGGAAGGTGGGATTTTAAAATGAATTTAAGTGAATATTTTATTAAATATTATGAAATGCAGTAATTAAGAAAATATTATATGAATTAATATGAAATGTAATAAATAAGTAAATGTTATATGTAATAATATGAAACGTAATAATTAAGTAAATATTTTGAAATGATATGAAATGTATTAAATATAGGGGAATTGTGGAGTGATTCGACACTTATACTACCTGAAGTTAAATGAAAGAATGTGTATTTATCAAATGTTTCTGTATATGATAGTAAATGTTAGATTATGTGATTTGCAAGGTTATTAAAGAATCGTGTTGTATTTGAAATTTAAAGCCATTTGTTGATTTTGTCGTTAAAATTTTGCTTTTATTTTATTGCGTGTTATATCGTGTTTGTACTTTCATCCTTTATTACCGTTAATTTTAAGTATTGTTACATAATATATGTTATAAAACTATCTTTAACTTTAAGTATCGTTACATAATATATGTTATAATACTATCTTTGCATGTTATAAGAATATAAAGATACGAGTGATATATACTGAGGTCCATTTCAAATCATCCATTAATACTCGGCTTAGTTATACTACTGATTATTAACAATAACTTACTTGTTTTTTATAATTGATTAGGATGACTTCCAGCTGTCAGGTTTGTGTATAGTCCTGCCACGTAGTTCTGACCAGTTCTTGTAAAACCCAGTTACTAGTAGGTCCAGTGATAAACCTCTATCTACCATTGTTTTCCTACTCAGATTTGGTTCTTGTCCTAGGAAAAATCTCGCTACTTCCTGGTCTGAATTGCATGAATATCTGGTACGGATTTCTGAGAGGGTATATTCCAGTGTTTTACCCGTGCTCATTTGAATTGTTCTTCTCGTTCTCTCCATGGAAGAACAGCTCAGTAGAAGGTGTATTTCATCGTTCCGGCCTTTTAGACAGAGAGGGCAAGTTGTGATCCTTCCGTCATCTTGTGACATAGCATCCGCAGATCTAAATCCATCTCTGTTCCCTAATCCTGAATTCATAGATCTGTACTTTACCAACATTCTCGACCATTGGAATTCTTCTACAAATGGTGAAGGTTTCCACCACCTACGCGGTATGGGCATGATTCTTAGGCTGTCCAGCTCTTGAACTCGTCGCAAAATTTCTATATCAGATGTTGATGAATTGGAAAGTGCGGATGTGGGAAATACAACTTGTGCAGGATTTAGTGATGACGACGGAATTATGGCTTCACCTTTTAGTAGTGCTGAAGTCTCCTTTGAAGCGGAAGATAAAGGGATGTATATTTTCTTGAAAAAAAAACGCTTTTTATACCCCCTTTTCAAAATAGTATGGTCTAGTTGCTTAATCGGATGAAAGAACAATTATTTTAGGGTAAAATAAATTATTAATTATGAAAAAATTTGCAATTTTGATGTTTCTTGTTTCATTTTTCTCCCTAAAGAGCATCAAAAACTTGTGAGGGTAAATCTTGAAAATATTTACCCCTGGGATGTAGTTATATCTCAGAGGAAGAATACAATCGGAAATATAAATAACTTTTTTGACCAGGTAACTTATATAAAGTGAATTTTTTTTTTTTTTGTTAAAGAAGATTTAGTCTATTTAGTCACAACTTTAAATGCTTTAAGGAAAAACCCAAGAATTTAATATGTTTAGATTCCAAGTGCATGTGAATCCACAGACTATGTATGTAAGCATTGCCGTATAAGTATCTCAAAAGCCAATGAAGGAAATCACAATAACAGGTAGTTTAGAGATATTTTGATTATCTTAAATATAACAAAACTTAAGATTGACAAATTTTAACTTGATAAAGCCTGAGTATTAAAGTTTTTTAAAAAGTTTTTAATAACCTTTATTTCTAATTTTAATGAATTCAAATCTCACAAATTCATTTATTTTTTAACTTAAACATTTAATAGGACTATAATTACAGCAAATTGGATTGATTGCACGCTCTACAAAAATAGATGCGCATTTATACTGCAGGGAAACAGAAAGGAATTGTAACGACAATATCTTCTACTTTATCGATCAGATAAAGGATGGGTACCCTTGTGAGTCGGGCATTGGCAACTTTGCAAGAAATGCCATTAGAAATTACGTTTACAGCCCCTTTACGGTTTATTAGTTTTCTTGTCTTGCCTTCATCCTCCTGTATTTAAATCTATGTTCAATTATCTAAGAGGTACTTTCCACATGAATGTGTCTTGCTAGTGCATGGCTTCATTATCGGTTGAAGTTTTATGTTATTGCGAAATTTATGTGTTTTTTTTTCGCGGATTTCAATAAATATGTTAAATTTTTATGATTTTTATGATTATTCTTTTATTTGTCCCGCGTTTATCCCTGTCCCACGTTTTTCTTGTCACACTTAACTTATCACCAATTGTCTTGTCCTAAGTTTGTCCCTGTCCTATGTTTGTCCCTGTCCTATGTTTGTCCCTGTCCTATGTTTGTCCCTGTCCTATGTTTGTCCCTGTNAGAGGATACATGGATACAGAGGATACATGGATACAGAGGATACATGGATACAGAGGATACATGGATACAGAGGATACATGGATACAGAGGATACATGGATACAGAGGATACATGGATACAGAGGATACATGGATACAGAGGATACATGGATACAGAGGATACATGGATACAGAGGATACATGGATACAGAGGATACATGGATACAGAGGATACATGGATACAGAGGATACATGGATACAGAGGATACATGGATACAGAGGATACATGGATACAGAGGATACATGGATACAGAGGATACATGGATACAGAGGATACATGGATACAGAGGATACATGGATACAGAGGATACATGGATACAGAGGATACATGGATACAGAGGATACATGGATACAGAGGATACATGGATACAGAGGATACATGGATACAGAGGATACATGGATACAGAGGATACATGGATACAGAGGATACATGGATACAGAGGATACATGGATACAGAGGATACATGGATACAGAGGATACATGGATACAGAGGATACATGGATACAGAGGATACATGGATACAGAGGATACATGGATACAGAGGATACATGGATACAGAGGATACATGGATACAGAGGATACATGGATACAGAGGATACATGGATACAGAGGATACATGGATACAGAGGATACATGGATACAGAGGATACATGGATACAGAGGATACATGGATACAGAGGATACATGGATACAGAGGATACATGGATACAGAGGATACATGGATACAGAGGATACATGGATACAGAGGATACATGGATACAGAGGATACATGGATACAGAGGATACATGGATACAGAGGATACATGGATACAGAGGATACATGGATACAGAGGATACATGGATACAGAGGATACATGGATACAGAGGATACATGGATACAGAGGATACATGGATACAGAGGATACATGGATACAGAGGATACATGGATACAGAGGATACATGGATACAGAGGATACATAAATGCAGTGGATACATGGATACAGATTAAATTTTTTACAATGCTATATCAATCAGTTTCCCCCCCCCCCTTGGATTAGTATTATTTTTATTCAAATCTATAATTGGATCTAATACAACAATAACATGACATATAACAATCATAATCGTATCGCATTAAGATTTATTTCAAGATTATTTAGATTAGATTGCACTAGTTTTTCACCTGGAAAAGTGAAATCTATGGTTTCAGGGGTTTTTAGGCTATTAAATACACATCTTCACACCCATTTACCGTTTTCATAAATTAAACTCTAGCAGACATAATAATATTATGGCTTTTGAAATCAGGTATTACAATGCTAATTCATTTCAAAGACGATATCGAATTCGTCACTGAATTCCAATGTTTATTGGGACACCCTGTATAATGTAATGTTGAGAGCATATTTACGGGATTAAGTTTAAGATTGAATGCAATAATACACATTAATATATTTACGTAGAGAACTAGCATAGGTGGTTTCATAAGGGTAAAAGCGCGAAATTTGTTATTTCCCCCCCCCCCCCCAGTAGACTTTTTAAAAATCCCCCCTCCACTCTAAGCTAAAAAGTTCTTATTGCCCCCCCCCCTAACCTTACTAAAAGTTATTCCAAAAAAATTATACTATTTATATTTACATAAATAATTTAATGGGCATTTCTTTCCTTAGTTTTTATTTCTTTTTTGACAAAATATATTTTTCATGGTTTTTAACTATTGCACATTTTATATATTTTTTTCATTGATTTTTTGAGATTCTACGTGTTTTTTATTAGAAAAAAAACTTTCAATAAGAAAGAAAAAATGTGGAAACTGAGAATTTAAGTTATTAGAAAACTGACCTTAAATTTAAGGAAACCGGTCAAAAAATTAGGAAACCTATCAACAAACTGAGAATTTAAAACTTTTTTTGAAAACCGGAAACGGGCCCAATTAAAAGAGGAAACCGATCAACTAACTGAGAATTTAAAATGTTTTTTTTGAAATCCGGAAACGGACCAAAAAAAAGAGGAAATTGGCCAAAAAAAGAGGAAACAGACCCCAAAAAAAGAGGAAACCGATCAACAAAATGAGAATTTAAAACTTTTTTTGAAAACCAGAAACGGGCCCAAAAAATAAGGAAACGGACCCAAAAAAGAGGAAACCGATCAACAAACTGAGAAAATAAAACTTTTTTTGAAAACCGGAAACGGACCCAAAAAATACGGGCCCAATTAAAAGAGGAAACCGATCAACTAACTGAGAATTTAAAAAGTTTTTTTGAAATCCGGAAACGGACCCAAAAAAAAAGAGGAAATTGGCCCAAAAAAAGAGGAAACAGACCCCAAAAAAAAAAGTAAACCGATCAACAAAATGAGAATTTAAACTTTTTTGAAAACCAGAAGCGGGCCCAAAAAATGAGGAAACGGACCCAAAAAAGAGGAAACCGATCAACAAACTGAGAATTTAAAACTTTTTCTGAAACCGGAAACGAACCCAAAAAATGAGGAAACGGGCCCAAAAAAGGGGAAACCGATCAACAAACTGAGAATTTAAAAACTTTTTTTGAAAACCGGAAACGGACCCAAAAAATACGGGCCCAATTAAAAGAGGAAACCGATCAACTAACTGAGAATTTAAAAAGTTTTAGGGGGGGGTCCAAAAATCGTATACTAGGACAGACCCTTCTATCTTTCATATCCCACTCCAGAATTGTCAAATGCTACTATTAAAATCTAAATTTAACATGAAATGGAGAGTACAATGCGAGAAGCATTTTTGGTTGTTTACATTTTATCATACATATATAGAATTTTACTGTAATTTTGTTCAATAAAAGTTTGAAAGAGAAATTAGATTTGAGGAATTTCCGAAAATTTTTGAAAAAAACAGGAAACGCCTCAAAAAAAAATACTTTTTGGTGAGGTTTCCGTTTTTTGTGTCCGATTCCGTGTTGAGGCGTTTCCATGGCACCTTGAAGGTGTATAAATCGTAGAAACATTTGCACAAATTTAATTCTTTAAAAAAACTTAGTTAACAATTTTTTAAAATTTCATATTCTATGCTAACGAGTGACATGACCGGTATATTTGATGGATACGTATGACGCGTATGCGATCAAAATCCGTACTAAACTCAAAACTGAACTAACCGCAAACCGGTGCTCCAGGCCGTACGATTAGTCATTATCTTTACGCGCGATCCTGAAACAGCTGCGTTTGCGTAGCAACAATGGCAGTAGCTCCGCCCTCCGGAGGNGGTATGCAGGAGTAACAGGGTTCAAGGAGTTCAAGAGATGAGGGGTGAAACATTATGAGTGCGGGAAAAACAACACTTGAGCCAATACGCCTTTAGAAAGAGAAAGTCTCTGAGATCATAATATATACGGAAAGGGAATAAAACGGTTTCAAACAAAGACTTAAGAATTTGGAATAAAAACTGATTCAAAATTGAATAAAACGGATTAAAACGGATTTAAAACTAAATAAAACGGAATGAAACGGATTCATAACTGAAAAAACGGAATGAAACGGATTCAAAGCAATAAGAACGGAATAGGACGGATTCAAAAATGGAATAAGGTTTCTCAAACTTTCTAAAATAGAATTTGGGATTCAAAACTTTAAGAAAGGGTTGAAAGGATAAAATTAATGGGTAATTACCTGGAGAATGATATGTGGATCCCCCTACCCCCCCTAAAAGTACCTATTTTAGCCCTAAAAATGATAAAAACGCACACTCGTATCAAAAGCTGTCATAACAGCTGTTAGTTTCTATGCAGGCATCCAACCGAAATAATTTATTTTATATCTACAAAATTCCTCACCCCCTACTCATACCTTTTAAATGACCGCGGCATTCACTCGAATCATGAAGTGAAGCTTTCCCAACCACTCCTCTCCCATGTTTGGACTTCAGCCCCAGCCCAAAATTGATAGGAGGGTCGGGGCGAGGGGGCGGGGGTCCAAAAATCGTATACTATAGGACGGACCCAAAATAACAAATGAGATTTTAATAGAGGCAGAATGAATTTACTATTTCTCAGTAATTACTTTAGCTACGAAATTTTCGATTTTGTTAACGTTTTATATATATAATAGATAATATATTGTAGTGGAATTTATCTGTTAAAATATGCCAGCTTACAACGTATGCCTTGTTTTATACTAAAATTCAGTAATTTCCTAGAGAACGATTTTTATACCCCACCCTTCTATCAAGTTTGTACATGGATCTCATATGTAACACATGGAGATAATGGGTCATGTGGCTGCAGCGCCCGGCCCCCTAGCCTGTCCGGGTCTGTCCTATAGTGAACGATTTTTGGACCCCCCAGGCGCCCCTCCTATCAATTTTGTACATGACCAAATTAGTATTTATTTAGCATTATTTAGGGTTAAAGGTTAGGTTAATAGACACTTTCTGGGCCGAGCGCTGCGGCTAGGATGGGCTAGGGGGCCGAGCGCTGCGCCCACAGGTTAGGTTAAGTTAAAATCACTGTAAATAGGCAAGGTTGATAAGATAACTCTTAACATTTTTTATTAATCTAGATTGTTTATCTTCTACCTCAATGTGCATCACAGTCACCTGCTTCTGGAGATGGTAATCTTCTAGGACATTTGTGCAGAATGCAGGAGAAGAATGGAACAGAAGCAATAAGAAAGTTGTGTGAAGGTTCTGGGAGTTATTTTCCAATCATTATCACAGATGCTGGCTACCAGACTTTTGGTAATGTTACAAAAGATGATGATAATTTCATGGACTTTCGCTCAGTAGTTGAATCTGCAGGAGGCATATTTCTCGGTAAGTCAAAGAACTTTCATAAAATAGGAACCAGTATTTCTGAAAGATAATTTAAAGATAAATTAGCTTCATTTTATTTAATTATTATGATTTTTGAAAAATTTACATTATAATTTAACTAAAACAAAAAAAATGTATAGGTACTAAACAGGAACAATACAGTTTGAGAGTGGATAAAGTAGGCAATGAGTTCATTATGCAGAAAGTAGAATTTGATCCAAGGTTCAAAACACAGGCAGAAAATACTATCAAACTTGTCAGAATAGTAAGATGTAAAAATGAAAATTTGCATGCTGCTCTAAAACAGAAGTACCAGATACTGGACAGTGTTCTGGAACTATCTTATCTTGATCCTCTCTATGATTCTGAATCTTCTCCATCCAAATATACTGCTTTAGCTGCAGTATGTGCTGGTCTATACAATGTTGAACACCCTGGATTTCCTCTCATATTTCTAAAAGAAGATCAAAAAATTTTTAAAGCTGAGCAAATTCTAAGAAATTTCATGACTGAGAATTTTTTGATGCACATTGAGTTCAATCAAGGCTGGGGAGAAGTAAAGTATCAAGATTTTCATGAACAATTTACTTTCCCATACATAAATGATTCCTCTAAAGTAAACCAGATATTTGAGGTAACAACCTCAGTTCATGCCCTTCTGAAAGGAAAGCAAGTTGCATCTCATCTTAGAAAATGTGAAGTGGATCGGATGCAGGATATTGATGGTTTTGATGATCTAAAAGATCTGTTGAAGGTTCTTCCAGCTACAATTAAGGTCAAATTTAAGAGACTGGATAATCCTCCTTCCAAGTATGAAGAGCTATATGAAGAAGGTATTCTTCCACCTTGGCCTGGAGCAGGAACACTCTATAAGATAACTTGTGCTCCATCCAACAAGTCTGATAGTGTAAAGAGAAATTGGAAAGAGCCTACAGTTTTCATTCTAGATGATTCTTCAGCTAATCCTCTGAACTATTCAGATATCTTCAAAACTGTTGGATGTTTTCACTGTATCAACTGTCCATCTGTAAATGGCAGTCTTGCAGGATGCTGCCATATTGGGTTTATGTTTATGCTTTTGAGTGCACCATATTTGCTGGAAAACTCTACTAATAAGCCAGTGAGAATAGTAAATATTAAAAACAAACATGCTGTTCTCCATCCATCTGAAGTCATGGATGGTGTTATTTCTTCGTTTCCACTGGAAAGGATGACTGATGAAAGAACCAGCAAGAACAAGAGAGAAACCAATGTGTTTTACAATCCAGAGGAGTTACTCACATTTAGCGATAATGAAAGCTTAGACTCTATCACCCTTAGGATTGAAACCATTGAAACCCAGACAAATCTAGAAGATCATTCTCGTATTACAACACTCAATGTAACACAACAACATGACCCAGCAGAGTTGCTTGATTTGTTCCTAATGCATTATAGAATGTATTTAAGGTATTATATGTGAATATTTATGAAAATATTGTGTACTTTATTATTTCTTACTAACTTTATCTTGAATTTCATAATGAACATGCTATAAACTAATCATCATGCTGTAAAGTTAAATTAGCTGTATATCATATCACCGTGCTATAAAGTAATCATCATGCATTAATGTTTAATTAGCTGTACACAATAAGACATGCGCTATATTTTCTCCAAAAACTTTAGGATATTTACAAAATATATTTTTTTATTGAAATGAAAATAAAATTAAAATCAACTTTATATTTGGACTTCTGCTTTGTTTCAAAGCTTATTTGATCTATAAATAGTCAGAAGACAATTACAAAAACGTTTTATAAAATTACCAATAACACTATAATTTGGCACAATGTGCTATAAAGTTTTTGGACTTCAATTTTCTTCATATCTCGAAGGTTATCACGTTTTTAGATTATATTTAAATTAAATCTAAAAAAGGCTTGAACCTTCTCGATAAAGAGAACTTTTAAACACTGTGAACAAAAATAACAATGTTCTAAATAATTTTGTTGGTCAAGAATATAAAATTTTTGATAATGTATGACAATTCTCATATATTTAGAAAAAACACTGTCACAAAGTTTCCGTGCCAGGTCACCTGCTTTTGTGGAGTCAACTCTAGAAGGTTAGATACATTATGAAATTTGAAAAAAACGATGTTTTTTAACTTTTATTTTGTTCCTGTTTTGTCATATTTGCTAAGCATTTTTTTATACACTAAGAAATGTAAAATTTAGAGAGGTGTATGAGAATCTTTCATCTTTAATGGTGCCATCTATTTATGTTGGAGAAGAATCTAATGATACAACAATATCTGTAAGATTAAAGAAAGACAAGTTTCTAAGGTGAGTTTTCTGATCATTTGCAGCAAAAATAATATCTGTTGAGTGTTAATATGAATTGATTTTTAAAAGTTGAGTTGCAATTCCTGATTTCAAAGTTAAATGACTTATGTTTTAAAAATATTTTTTTGCATTACCCAGTGAGAGATTCACAGAGATGTGCAGCTGCGGGAGGAGAGCAGATGGCAAGCGGATTGAGGAAACAGGAGAAATAACATTTATCAGGATCGACCGTATCAATATGTTAACCAACACTAAAAGCCAAGCTTTGATTGATCTCAATCCTGCATTCAATATTTTATCATGCTTATTGCATCTGAGGAAGAAATTTAAATATTGTTTAACCTTCATTCTTCTAGAATAAAAAGTAAATGGCTTTGTATGGAATAAGAAATTTGAAAAAAACCGCAAAATATCCCGTTTCATGGTAAATTTACAATTCTCTATTGCTAATTGGAAGTCCAAAAATTGATGTATACCCTATTGCTTTTTAAAATTGGATGGTATATTTGATTATTCACATAATATTTAATCTTCTTCCTTAGTGATGCAACAACACATGGACACTATGTATGTGCATCAAATGTGAATAATGTGTGGTTTCTGAACGACGATAGTAAGCCCATTAGGGTTGTAGACCAATCATATGTAAGCCAACATGTGTGCCTTTTGGCGATTGAGAATGTGTAAGACAGTAAGCTTCTATTTTATCCATTGTGTATATTATTTATACATGAATGTATTAAATTCTGTAATTTCCTAAATTATTTAGAATATNTTCACAAAAAGCGCGCGCGCGCGCACTTTTGCTCAGATTCCTACAAAACCAAAAAATGCATGTAATATACATAATTCTGAGTTTGCATGCAAAAAATCAGCCTCCTACGACAATTCTAAGTTATGTTTAACCACTGTTTAAATTTTCCGGAGAGTAATACGTTTTGTGGCCCCCCCCCTTTATGAATGTAATACAATACTATTATAAATTACTAAAGTGACATACAAATTTACATATGTTTTTAAGGAGCAAAAAAAAACTCAACTTATGATTCACAATTTTCACATTTTCACATTAGGTATCTTTTTTCGGAGAATCAAGGGGAAAAAACAAGCGTTTAATAGGAGCATTGTAACCAATTGTTACATCTTTTAAGCAACCATTTTTCTTCTTAAGGTTAGATTTCCATTTATTTGGATTTTAACGTAACCGGGGAGAAGGTTTAGCAAAAGGTTGGATAAATGGAGTAAATGACACCAATCCAATAAGAATTAAAGCACATTTGTAAACAATTCTTTTAACCAATTAAGAATAATGAGAAAATAAATTCAAATTTGAAACCAATATTATTTAACATCTTACAGCGTGTAATAACTTATTTCAACAGTGAGCAATGTTTTCCTAAAAAATATAAAGATGTAAAATGTCGTCTTCTACAAATAATTTACTTTCTGGTCGAATAAATAAATATTAATTAGAGGCATTCAAATATAAGGATGGCCAGAAAATCTTCAAACCTTAAAAATAAAGTAATTGTGTTGGCAGTTGCTGATATTGATGTGAAAAATATTCCTTTGTCAAAGCCGATTAATTTGCAATTTCCTTGTGAATGAATAAATTTTTAAACAATATCATTTATTTACAGGTTAAGGGGAAATGTTTTTTCTCTCAAAAGACGTAATTCAAGAATAAAAACTTCAATTTTATCTAAAGATCTGAATTTTGATTCATACCTTTTTAATGCCTCCATGTGCATTGTGCACTTTCATTACGGCGAAGGCGAATTCCTGCAAAAAAAAAAACAATGTTACGCGAATCATTATCAACTAGACTTGCTTACATTATTAATACCCTACAATTCTTTTGTAATACCGTCAATATAATCAATTAAAGTCACCCTAAATCTTAAGAACACAAAAAATATCTTTAATTAATGTTTCTAAGATTATTTTTCAAAAAACAACTTCTAATCGCACCCAACAAAAAAATTCCTTCATTTAATTAATTTTTTTAATTTAAAAAAAATTGCTGGTTAACCTGAAAAAAACTGAATCTGAATCTGAGGCATGTCTGGTCTTATCCATCCCTGGCACACGGTACCTTAAACCAATATTACCAAGTATTACTCGTGTGCATGGATTTATTTAATATTTTATTCATCCACAAACATATATGTATTCCACCCTACGTGTATCTAAGATTTTAAATTAGAATTGTTTTTTAAATCTGCATATCCCGATCAATGACCCAAAACCTCATTAATTTTAATATTTTACTGCCTTTTGACCAACATTACCATCCTATTAAACAGAGGGAGGTAATGTAAAATAACCACCCGCTCTACGAAGTTTTCGAGAAATAATTCGCGCATTTATATATCAAAAGACGATAAATTGTGTTTAACTACTTTAACAGGAAATTAAATTTGTACTTAACCACGGGTTCACTTGACCATTTTTGTCTACAAAAAAACATCCCTTGCTGCGCTCTGGAGGTTTTGTAGGCAAAATTGGTCTTAGTAAATCAAAACTAACCTTAACGTTCCTGTAAAGTATTTGTAAATAATTATAGCTAATGTTTCTCAGGATTTAAATCTTGACCTCAATTAAATTCACTCCTGAGACAAAAATACCTAAAATGGCCACGAAAAGGTTGTGCACGCACAAAAATTCTATGGACGCACAAAAAGTTTGTAGGCGCACGAAAAGATTGTAGACGCACAAAAATATTGCAGACGCACAAAATGGTTGCAGACGCACAAAAAGGTTATAGACGCACAAAAAGGTTGTAAACACAAACAAGTTGTGGACGCACAAGAAGGTTGTGGGCGCACAAAAATTGTGTACCAAGATGTATCACGTGCACACACAATTGCTAAAAAAATCAAGTGTCTGACAAGAGTAGAACCCTTAAAACGGTTGAATAAGAAAACTCCTGTTATAAAAAGTTCAAAAAATTCCATTTCAATTCATATTTGCTGTAGAACATAAAATTTACAAAAACTTGCCTTGATGTCGTCTTGCTATTCCACTATTTTCTGGGTTCCACTATAAAATACATAACGTCTTGGCCATTTCCTTTCTCATTGATTATGAACAACTACGCAAGTTAAGCCCCTTTTGAATATTTTTTTATTCGAGTCAAAATCGTGAAAAACATAATACTGTGTGATTTTGTATAACATTTAATGCTTTCTCACGTCATCCAGAATTAACAAACTTATTCAGAAATCTTATAGAATATGAAGTTTTTTTCTATGAGAGGCATGTCCTATGCTGTTAACTGGGGTGTGAAATACTTCACTGGTGTAGTATTTTAACTAATCTTATTGGAGGTAAACCATGGTGCTTATTTAAATTAAACTTTTGACATAATAAAGTGATTGGCCCAAATCAAAAATAATCTATTTGAAATAGTAAAAATAAATCCAGCTACCAGTAATGGACATAAAAAGCTTGTTTAAATTTTCAATAGTTCATAGTATCAGTAGTTCAAATGATTGTCGTTATCTTATTTCTTAGATTATCTTGGGCTAGTGTTTGTAGAGTATGGGTTACGTGTTCTTACATGAAGTTAAATTTTGCTGACGTTCCTTTATCTTTTCTTAGTTGGAAGGTTCAACTCTTTTACCTGGATTCACTGCTCTCACTGTCTCGATTAGTCCCGTACCCACTTTCTGAATAGATCAAAATTACTTGAAGTCGAAGGGAAATTTCAAATTCTCTTTGACAGTTTATTAACAACAAGGGGGGGGGCCACAAAACGTATTACTCTCCGGAAAATTTAAACAGTGTTTAAACATAACTTAGAATTGTCACCACAGACTCAGATTTTATTTCCAAAATAGCTTCACAGAGTACCTTCCAAACCATTCCTAGATCAATGCGGAAAAATCTGAATGTCTTTTTAAATCCAGAAAAGGCTAGCTCAGCAGACCATGTAAGCCTAATTCACATAACTAAGAATCAATTCCTCGAGTTTGTTGAATTGATGAACCTACCAGTCCACAAAAAGTTACTTTTATCCAAGTATAGTGAATCCTTTCTTTTTCGTTTAAAACTTGCAAGCAATTGGAGCTTTGATGAACTAGCTACAGTTTTTTGCATTGGCAGGAGCACAGCTAGAAGGATTTTCTGGAAGGTTTTGAAGATATGTTATTCAACATCTCTAAGTATTCCAAACATTCTAAATGAATACACTAATATGGAGGCTATGTTCCAGAGCATATATGAATCACAGGATCCTTACTTTACCAAGCTCTTCTCAGGATTTCAAGATCCTACAGGTTAATATTTTAATCTTTGTTGTTTAATACTACAATTTCTATTTCTGATGTTCAGGACAAAGAAGACTAGGAGTTCTTCTGTTTTCTGATGCTACATACCAGAAAATTAACAAGAGCTCAGACACAGAATTGAACAAAGCTCTTTATTATAGTCCTTACAACCGTCATATTGTAAAGCTGATGACTATTTGCACAGTACAACCCAAGGTAAACCAAAAATTAAAATAAAATAATATGCCATCTATATTTATACCTACTAGATATCTCATATGCATAGTTGTTCATCCATTATAAGCAGCCAATGTTCTGTTCATATTTTTTTTTCAATTGTTCAAAAAGTAATTGATTTCATTCATTCTCAAACTTATCTTACATTTTCCATATTCTTCACATTTGTTTTCTCTCTGAACGTTTGTTTAGTAAAATAATTTGTTCATCAATTTTTTTTATTTTTCAACATTTTTTAAAAAATCATTAGTAATGGTTTATTTAAGTGTGTTCGAAAAAATCGTTCGTTCAGTAAAAAACAATAAATTTTTTAAAATTTGTTGTAAACATTTAGTTCAGTAAAGAAAAGAATAAAATCATTTTTCACTTCTCTGAATTCTCCACTTTGTCCATCGTTAGTTTCTGAACGACATCCTTCATCACAAAAAATTTTGTTCGTTCTTAAAATGTTTGTTCATTAAGAAATGATGCCCATCTCTAAATTTTACATAAAATAAATCACTGTAAATAGGCAAGGTTGATAAGATAACTCTTAACATTTTTTATTAATCTAGATTGTTTATCTTCTACCTCAATGTGCATCACAGTCACCTGCTTCTGGAGATGGTAATCTTCTAGGACATTTGTGCAGAATGCAGGAGAAGAATGGAACAGAAGCAATAAGAAAGTTGTGTGAAGGTTCTGGGAGTTATTTTCCAATCATTATCACAGATGCTGGCTACCAGACTTTTGGTAATGTTACAAAAGATGATGATAATTTCATGGACTTTCGCTCAGTAGTTGAATCTGCAGGAGGCATATTTCTCGGTAAGTCAAAGAACTTTCATAAAATAGGAACCAGTATTTCTGAAAGATAATTTAAAGATAAATTAGCTTCATTTTATTTAATTATTATGATTTTTGAAAACTTTACATTATAATTTAACTAAAACAAAAAAAATGTATAGGTACTAAACAGGAACAATACAGTTTGAGAGTGGATAAAGTAGGCAATGAGTTCATTATACAGAAAGTAGAATTTGATCCAAGGTTCAAAACACAGGCAGAAAATACTATCAAACTTGTCAGAATAGTAAGATGTAAAAATGAAAATTTGCATGCTGCTCTAAAACAGAAGTTATTCCTTCAAAACCAAAAAATGCACGTAATATACATAATTCTGAGTTTGCATGCAAAAAATAAGCCTCCTAAGACAATTCTAAGTTATGTTTAAACACTGTTTAAATTTTCCGGAGAGTAATACGTTTTGTGGCCCCCCCCCTTTTTGACAAAACTGAAGAATTGTCGAAATTTTGACTGCAGAATTTCATTAAGCGGCCATATCAGGTCCAAACTGTTCAAACCGACAACATTTATTAGATACTAAATACAAACCTTAAAAGTCAATTAAGATTGAATGAAAACATAATACTTGTAATTTAGGCAATTTGATTCCCAGCTAATTTGTATAGTCAAATGATCGGGCGATTATAGTCACTAAAGAGAACCCTGGATTTAGTATGCGGTAAGTAGTAATTATACTGAAACAGTTCAGTTTTAAATACTTCTTTAGAGAACTCTGGAGCTGTCCAAGTTGTTACTCCGTGTTCATTAAAAAGAAAATGAAAATCTTTATATGTACACGTCTCTGTCCTATCCTTACATGTCATTTTATATCTATCCTATATGTACATGTATCTATATCTGTACCTGAGGAACCACGCTTCATATCAGGTCTAAAGGATGACATTGCAGTTGGACTCGGGGTTGTTCTCTTAAATCGATCATAGTTCCAACGACGATCTTCTGTAATAATTGTTCGATCTTCCAACCCGATCGTATGATCCTCTACGTTAGGTCCAGGATCTCCAGCGGAGCATTCTCGAGACCGTCTTCTGAGAAATACAAATGTCTTTAACTAACTATTACTTGGACCCCTGGCCTGACAACATAACGACTATTGGCACGCAAAAGCAGGAAGTTTTGGGATTTAAACAAATTTCAACTTTTGGAGGAATGTTCATTTGGAAATATTTATTTATATTTTTGTGCAAACGATATCTTCTGCAGAGACAATGGGATAAAAAGGTTTAGAGAGTACAATTATGAGTCTGGCAAGCCCTTTTTTAATTGGAAGGTCATTTGTAATTACAATTTCAGTCCCTTTAATAAGATAAAGAGATAAATGCAGAAAAATTAACATTCTCACTTTGTGGTTGACTTGAAATTCATTCAAACAAATCAAGCAAGACAATTATAGACATTCATTTTAAATGTCTTTCGATCGCAAAAGAACTGACTAAATTAAATAACTAGGCTTTTAGGGCACTTCGCGCCCATCTTCTATTTAAATTGTGAACATGTTCTTTTTGTTTAAATTTTAAAACAAAGAAAAAATTATGCGGATTTAAAAAAAAATTCGCGGATTTTCAAGAATTTAATTTTTTTTTACAAAATTAAAAACCTTTACAACACATTTATTTTTTATTTTTATCATTCATAAACCTTCCCTGTGGTCACGTGATGTCCCAAAAAAAATTTGGGCCTGATCGGTTCAGCCGTTTTGACGTTTATTGGATACAAACAAACAGACAGACACCAAAACAGACAGACAAGCCAAATTTATATAAATAATTGTAAAGGTTAACCTATTGATAAATGAGGTTGTGAGCAGAGGCTGTTCCTCAGGAACAGAGAATCCGTAGAAATCTTGAGGTCGGAGTCGAGGAGAAGGACAAGTGTGAGGTTGGTGGCTAATCCTTTCTGCAGACATAAACAAGTTTCTTATCATTCAAATCTTTACTTTTATATTCAACACCTTGGCAATATACTTGTACATTATTTTGTCTTAAAGTAGGAAAAGTTTCGGATCAATTTAGAATGAGAAGAGAAAGGTCAGAACTCTGTAAGTAATTGAACTCAAATTAAAGTACAAAGTTTTGAAGTGGTGATGAAAGAAAATTGGATTACTTTTTATTCTACCTTCTATATTTTCATCCACCTCTTCAGGGTAACAGTCATCCTCCTCGAATATTTTTATTTTTAACTTTAACTTTTTAAGTTTAAATTTAAATGTCCGAACCATGTGCACCCAAATCTATGTATTTCTTTAAAGAATTTTATAAAAATGTTTTCAGAAATATTTTAACCAAAAGTAAGAAAAAAAAGGAAGAAGTATGGCATTACATCGCTTAAAGAAATTATTTTTTCCCCAACAATTGACAAGAGGTTAAATTTTTTAAGAAGCCTTAAATTGTAATTAAAAATGATTATGACATTTTTTGGATAAATCTCTGACGTTCATGAAGGTAAGTCAATGCCCTCAGATAATAATAATTTTCTTGATAAAAATATTAAGCATGCAAACATAATGTCCGTCTTCACAGTGCAAAGTCAATTATGAAAGATGAATTCCTACCTGTGATTGATAATCTGAACTTAATTGAATATATTTGGGCCTCACTCTAGGCACTGGACCAACTCTTCTCTCGTCATGAATGACATAATCTTCCCTGGGATCAGTCTTCTTGTGATCAAGCAGTTGATCACTATCACAAGATATTTTAGGAGGATGTATTAATTGTTCATTAGCGGAGCAGAACCTTGAATTGGATTTCATTTGTTGATAAGTTCCCGAATGTATGGCAGGATGAGAGGCAACGGTACTAGGATTCACAAACTGATGACCTGCTGTGGCCCTAGTGGGAGACTGACTGGGACATGTCCTAACCGAAATGTCCTGAATAACCTGAGGAATGTACGAATCATTTGGTTGGATCCATAAACCAGGAAGAGGACTGTGTGGGGTTGTGTGTCCCGGACTGTCTGGAGATTGGTGAATAAACCTATAACTGGAGGAACCTGGATTTATCGAAGGACCTGGGTTATCTGACAACACATACCCAGAGGAAGACAGGGAGACGGAACTAAATAGAATTCAAAGTTTAATCTTGTCTTTTCATAAAATTGTCTTTTGCCGGGATTCTTTAATGAAGCTGTTCGAACATATCAGTAGATATAGAGAGAAAACAAATCATAATAATTACCTTGAATGTTTTGAGCCGATCTCTGGTGATGATGGAGGAGTTTCCAAGCTTCGAACATTTCTTCCAAACTTTCTAGGTAGCTCTGTAGAGGAAGGGGGAGTTGGCAGGTTCGGTACATTCAAATCCAGATACTCATCTAAACACAGAGAATTCAAATCCAGATACTCATCTAAACACAGAGAATTCAAATCTAAGTACTCATCTAAACACAGAGAATTCAAATAAAGTACTCGTCTAAACACAGAGAGTTCAAATCCAGATACTCGTCTAAACAAAGAGAATTCAAATCTAAGTACTCGTCTAAACACAGAGAATTCAAATCCAGATACTCATCTAAACACAGAGAATTCAAATCCAGATACTCGTCTAAACAAAGAGAATTCAAATCTAAGTACTCGTCTAAACAGAGAATTAAAATCTAGGTACTCGTCTAAACACAGCGAATTCAAATCCAGGTACTAGTCTTAACACAGCGAATTCAAATCCAGGTACTCGTTTAAACACAACAGATTCAAATCTAGGTACTCGTTTAAACACAACAGATTCAAATCTAGGTACTCGTTTAAACACAACGGATTCAAATCTAGGTACTCGTTTAAACACAATGGATTCAAATCTAGGTACTCGTCTGATCAAGTCTAGGTACTTGTTTAAAGACAGCAAATTCAAATCCAGGTACTCGTCTGAACACAGAGAATTCGAATCTAGGTCCTGTTTAAACACAGAGAATCAAAACAAAGTACTCGTCTCAACACAGGGAGTTAAAAGCTCGTCTAGAGACAGAAAACTCATGTTAGTCTAAATATTCAGAAAAGTTTAAATCCATTAACAAACCTGACAGTCAGAGTCAAGTTAAACTAGAAGCAATAAGCATGCTGTAAGTTACCATAAAAAGTACATTATTAGTTAAGAGTGAAGTTGCAAATCGAAAAAACTATTTTCCTTTTTCATAATTTTATCGTAGATTTTTCACCGATTAATTTTTTGGCAAATGTTGTTATTTCTTACATAACATATAATTGGAGACTAAAATGTTCAAATTACTAAAATTGTTCTTCCCCCCCCCCCCCTTTAAATGCTAGATGAGAATAAAGGGGGGGCAGGTTAAAAACAAACATTTTTTATATTTGACTACCTGGATGAGTTTGTTTATGCTGAGTATAAAGTTCAGAAACCAATTCCTCCCAACCAGGCCTATCCTCGGCCTTAAACAAGTCATGCAAACCATGGGCAAGTTAAAGGGATTGTTTATTGAAGATGAAAATTAATTAAACGGAGTGATCACATTCCAGAAAAGTCGAATTTGTTCGTTACTAATTTTACTTCTATATGTTACGTCTTTAAGTATAAAATATTCAGCCTTACCCCCCCAAGTGTACAAAGTTATTGTAATTTTAGGAATAAAGCACACGACTAAATTGTGAATTCCGTAAATTATTATTTTACAGTGCTTACATAAACGTAAAATATCTGATTCTGAAAAGTGTGTTGTTAAACTTTGGGATTCAATTTGACATTTGACAAATCAGTCCCAGACAATTTGGTCTCAATTATTACCTTAAATTTCCAACAACGCATCATGATATTGTAAACACTCTCTGGACACCCTTGAGGCTTCTCGTTTCTGTACCCATTCTAAACAACAAGAATCAAAGGGACTGTGGCTGAGTGTCTAATTATGAGGAACCATTTAATAAGAACGCATTAATTACAAGGAACTAATAAATGACTAATTATGAAGAACTAATAAGGACTCACTAATTATGAAGTACTTGTAAGGACGCATTAATTACGAGGAACTAATAAATGACTAATAATGAATAACTAATGAGGACACACTATTTATGAAGAACTAAAGAGCGCCACCCCACTCAGAGATCCTATATCTAGGTTCTCATCGTAGCTGTTCTCTTGTCCTCTTCACCTCCAGGATGGCACCGCTAGTCTTTATACTATTGTGATCTTTATCTTGTCCATTGCTTTCCTATCTCTTTTTTGCCTTATCTCTAGCGGTGTCCTTTTTCCAGATATATGCCAAGAATATCCTGAAGGCCTTCCTGTGTTATTACTGTATTACTTCTGGATCCTGCTTCCCTGGATCCTTCGCTTCTCTCTCTCTCTTCTGTGGCCGGTCCTGTGCGCGTTCGAGCTCCTTCTGCTCGTACCAGACCAGGCGGCTCCTCTCCTCCTTACTCCCTGTGTTCCTATCCTAGAAGTGGCCGGGTTACCTTTGCCTGGGCAGGACTAGGAGGACTTTCTCGACCGGAGCAGATACCAGAGGTGTGTAACTTGCGTGGTGGCAGCGTCGAACTCCCCACCGAGGACCACCCAACATCCAGCTTCGTCATGTCCCTTAAACTTAAGGCTCCTGACAAATTACCTGCAGATGGTGTGACAACCGTAGCGTTCAAGGCATGGAAAAACAACCTTTTCTCCTACCTTGAACAGGAGGTACCTATGAAACCTGGACCACACTTGATTCCTCCAGAAATCGTAAAAGAATAACTACAGCATCAGCCTCAGATCCTGATCACAAACGTCTCTTACGTCTTAGAGCATCAAATGCTGAATACACTCAAGATCATTATGATGAGGAGGTTCATGCCCTCATCCTCAGGAGAAATGCTCAACTCTCCAAATTCATCCAGTTAATCTGTGTAGTCTGCCACTACACAGAATCTGATGATATTTCCAGCTTATCCACGAGCACAGCATGGATAGTATCCTATCTCGAACAACACTACAACTTAGAGAAACGTGGTGCTCACTTTCTCAAAGTTAGTGAACATCATTATAAGAGCGGCACAAATTATCAAACCTTTTACAGGGAATTTAGAGCTGCCATCTATGATAACCTAAAAAAGCGAGGACATCAGATCCAGTATCAGAACAATCGGGAAATGGAATCTGATGAAACCATGTCACCAACATTCGAAGAAACCGTAGTCCTTTGGTGTCTTGAAAAAATTGATTCTCGCCTTCCCGCTCATGTCAATAAGACATTCGGCCATCAAATGACTGGCCATACTACTCTCAAGGACCTCCAAATACAGATCTTTCAACGTATTGGAGGTATGATCCAGGATCTTGATGACATTGAAGCCAACAGGGCTACAACAATCAATTACATCAATCCTGGACACCAATCTGAAGATAATGATCAGGTCGAGCTTGCAGCATACAAAGCTCAATCATTCCAGCGGGGACGTCAACCATTTCGCCCACATGGAAACAACTCATACCAGAGACGATCATGCCAGATCTGTCGGATCGCAGGAAGGCCCCCTGCCATAGTTTCGAGTCACTCCCAAGCCAACTGCAAGCTCAAAAATGCTATACTCAATGCAGCCTCTGTAGAGGACTCAGATCAATATGATTCCATCCCCTTCTCTTCACATGACGATGAAGAGGACCAAGGCGATGATCAATGACTAGATTACCAGGCATGCAACCCTCCTCCCCTCCTTAGCAGACTCACTCCCATCCCAAGCCAAATATTAACTCTGTTCTACAACAATCAACCATTTCACATCACTCTGGATTCAGGTGCTACAGTCTCCTTTATCAGGGAGGACATTGTCAAATCATACAACATCCCAGTCAAACCCAATGATCAACTTGCCCTCCTGGCAGATGACAAAACCCGAATGTCATCACTAGGGGAAGTTGACATCACCCTCACAAGAGGAAACATCTCAACAAAACTGAGAGCTCTTGTGATGACAAATCTCCAAGCACCATGCTTCGGAGGAACCACATTCCATTGGGATAATGACATACAACCTCAGATACATAAGCATCAAATAAAAATCCAAAACAAGAACATTCTTTTCCAATCTGATGAAAGGCTACCACTCCACACACCCTCCAACAGCATTCCCTCGGCCTCGCAACCTCCAAAACCTCATCCATCTTCAAACCACATCTTCCTCAAACTCAACCGCTCCATCATCCTTCCACCAGATGCCACCATTGAAATCCCCCTTGGTAAAAATCCAAGTCCGTCCTCCACACTCATAGCCATTCATCCAATTTCTGAGAACCCAAACCTTACTCCCCAGATTTCAAACCTCAACCAATCCTCTGTCACTTATACAAATCACTCCCCTCATCTACAACATCTGACAAAATCAACACAATTTCTTTGCATGCCTGCCTCGGTACAACACTCACAAGTACCCACTCAACTGATTACCAGAACTCATCACAATATATCGCTATCTGATCCCCTACCAATCCTTGAAAAGAATACAAATTCTTCTATTCTGAATCCAACTCAGATATCAGCCCTTACAGAGATCCACAAAACCAACTCCAAAGCATTTGACAACGATTTGTCAATAGGATATAATGCCAAAGCTGGTAGATACTTGGCCTCTCTTACCTTCAAACAGGACACACTACCTGAATCCAAGATCTGCCCTATACCTCTCTACAACAGCAAATGTGCTGCCCTACAACAGGCTGTCATGGACAACCTGGAGAGGCAAAACATTCTTGTTGATCCACAAACTCACAACATTCAAGTTAGAAAAATATCTCCTTCCTTCATCTTGCAGAAAGGAAGGGCCAAACATAAAAAACTTGAAGATTGTAGCGTTGATGAACTGAGATGGGTCGTTGCTTTTAACAACCTCAATGACAGTCTTCTTCCAAAACCTTCAAAGCCGACCTCATCCAAAAACATTCTGTCTTTCCTTGCAAAACACAAATACCACATATTCGCTGACCTTCACAACTCATACTTTCAAATACCAATTGCCAAAAGAGATTGGCAATGGATGGGTGTTCGAACCCCATTCAAAGGTATCAGAGTTCTCACAAGAGCAGGACAGGGTCTTCTGAACTCTGAACATGATCTGGATGAACTTATATCCAGGATTCGCGGTGTCCTTTTTCCAGATATATGCCAAGAAGATCCTGAAGGCCTTCCTGTGTTATCACTGTATTATTGCTATATTCTTCTGGATCCTCTTTCCCTGGATCCTTCTCTTCTCTCTTTCTCTTCTGTGGCCGGTCCTGTGCGCGTTCGAGCTCCTTCTGCTCGTACCAGACCAGGCGGCTCCTCTCCTCCTTACTCCCTGTGATCCTATCTTACACATTACTTTGTAAATCGTACACTGTACACATTACAAGGTGAATTACAAACCGTAGACATTCCTACACATTACTGTGTTAAATGTAGACTGTACAGTGTACACATTACTGTGTGAAATGCACACTGTACAGTTCACACATTACTGTGTGAAATGTACACTGTACACTGTACTTATAACTATTTGAAATGTACACCGTGCACATTACTGTAAAATGTACTCTTTACAACTATATCAGTATTTAAAAGGTTTGCTGTACACTTTTTAATGTAATCTTTACAATTATATTATTATTTAGAATGTTTGCTGTACACTTAACACTGTAAAATGTACACTTTACAATTTTATTAATATTTAGAATGTTTGCTGCACACTTAACATTGTTTAATGTACACTTTACAATTATATTAGTATTTAGAATGTTTGCTGTACAGTTAACACTGTTTAATGTACTCTTTACAACTATATTAGTATTTAGAATGTTTGCCGTACACTTAACACTGTTTAATGTACTCTTTACAACTATATTAGTATTTAGAATGTTTGCTGTACACTTAACACTGTATGATGTACTCTTTACAACTATCTTAGTATTTAAAAGGTTTGCTGTACACTTAACACTGTTTAATATACTCTTTACAACTATATTAGTATTTAGAATGTTTGCTGTATACTTAACACTGTTTAATGTACTCTTTACCCCTATTAGTATTTATAAGTTCTGCTGTACACTTCACACTGTTTACTGTACAGGTGCAGCAAGATGGAGGAGAAAAAGATTTTAATAAACTCCCGCAACTTCACCTTCCACTCACTAGACCTCAGGATCAAGGTACATTATTTATTCTTACATATTCATCCTTTCAAGTTTCTTTTAGCCTTTTATTTATCCTTGGTTCTTTTTATTAACTCATTAGTTTATGATTTATTCATTTATCTATCTTTACATCCTTTCTTTTCTACTTCCAATTGCACAAATTCAAAATATTGCTGTTTTCATATAATATAGTATTTTTGGAAATTATTAGGTTTATTTTGACTTTTGTATTTGTAATTATATTCAGTACTAAAAACTCTTGAATAGAAAAGACTTTCACACTCAAATCCACGTCAGACACAGTAATTGTGCAGTGTAAACAGATTCATCTCTGAATAAATTATTTAATAAGTTACTAGTGAACTATTTGCTTTTTAAAACATCAAACACATTGCTTTATTTTCGTCTTCCCTTTCCACAGTTTTTGGGTTCTCATTTTCTCATTTTTCCAAGTAACATGTTTCAAGAGATTTGTTTCCCCAATATGTGTCATTTTTACATAACATGTCTAATACAGTACAACACACCTGTCAAACCCAAACATATTATAGAATAAACCTTAACATTTTGTTCCGAATATCGAAGTTACGAACATTTTGTTCAATGCTACGAACAGGATTGTTGAAAAATGTTAGTAACCTTATTATTCTGTAGGAAATGTTTAACTATTTTTAATCCTAATTTCAGTAAATTCCAATTTAATTACAAAATGTTGGGTTTCTTATTAGAGGTTGAAGGGACTGTAAGCGTTAATTTCAAGTGACCCTTCATGCAAAGATGACAATATCCGATTGACAACGGTACCCTTTCAAGCTTTGTCTAAATCAAACATTTTTAAAGGGACTGTAAAGGAAAAATGAAAGGGGGTATAGGATTAAACCTGGGAATCTTTGGAGTTGAACTATACATATAAGACATCTACCTGATGTTCCTTTCTCGACTAAGTCAAAATTATACGAAAATTTCATTTATATATACAATTTTGTATAAAAGTAGTAGGTTTAAACAGATCATATTCAGCAAATATCCAACCAATCTAAAAACGATTATATCCCACAGGAGCCTGATAATATAAGGTTTGCTCATATTATATTTTTTTTTGCATTTTGCATTTATAATAGATATAATTGATAATATTATTACATATAGTCCGTATAGTCTGCAATTACGTCACCAGTACTGCAGCCAATGACAGTGAAGTATACTGGTCACGTGATTTCCGTATGTATCACGTGATCAGTATACTGCACTGCCATTTTCACTTTCATTTTTCCTTTACAGTCCCATAAAATATAGATTAAATATTATTGATCAGATAAAGGTTTGTGAATCGGGCAGTGTCATCTTAGCATGGAGGGTTCCTTGACATTACGCTTACACTTCCTTTAATGTTTAGAATCTGATCTGGTGCTAGCTCTAGACTCAAGGATTTATGATAGACAAGCAAGGGAATTCTTGAAGAAAGAACGCAGGAAGCTTTAATGCACTTTTGGAAAAAAACGTCGTAATCGACAGCAAAAACTTTATTTTGTTTAAACCATTTTTGTGACTATATAATCGTAACAAAGGAATTGAGTCGTTGCCACAAACTCAATTTTCTAATCCCTCTATCTTTGCAATCTAATGGTGTAAAACTTTAATATTTCAAACTTAGACTATTTGATCTAACAGAATATGTAGTTTGAAAGGTCTACGAAATATCGTTGCAAAGATATAGGGATTAAAAAACAGAATTTGTGGCAAAAACTCAATTCGTTTGGTCCCTTTGATGAGAGGAAAGGTTGAAAGCCACAATCGACTGGAGTATTTTTCTCCAGTGAAACCCTTAAGAACAAATACATCGAAAGAATTCATCAAATGTCATATTCTTTACTTTCTGATAATGGAATGCTGCAGATATTTAGTTTTTTAATTAAATGATTATATGTAACTCTTTAAAACTGTTCCCGTATATTTATGGCTAATTATTTATTTTCGCAAATACTGAAATTTACGTAATATAGTATAAAATTCATAAAATTCTTCCGATGTATTCGTTATTAAGGGTTTGGGTGTACTTAAAATTGCTTACACTTAAAATTTGTGGCAAATAATAAACAAAAATTGCTTCCGTTTTGTTCCAAAAATACTCTTTTAAAATTTAAAATCTATTTTTCATCGACAATTCTAGGTGTTCATAATTGATGCACACCAGTACGCTTTAAACTCCATAAAACTTACACGATTTCTCAACTATATATAATATCATTAGTACAAATCAAAAAATATAGATTGAGTGCTACCCATAAAACTATGGTATAGGAAGACGACATTTAGCAATTTTATGGAGTTTTGGTGTGCATAGCTAGGACTCTTCAAAGGTATACCTGAGTGTTATTAGTATGTATGTAGTTCTAAACCTTTCCTCCCAACTTTTTGAACAAAGTTTAACTTTGAATGACATTGACAATGTCTCTAATTGATAAACTTTAACGCCTAATAATGGTTGTAAGACTCATTTTTTTCAAACATTTTACGCCAAATCTGATTTTGAAGTGTCTCATAAATAATATTCTTTAAAGGGAGTGACTGGCAATGTATGGGGTGGTTGAACTGAATATGTAGTATTGTGGACAAATTTTTTAGGATTTATTTGAGACACATTAAACGTTTACGACGTATATTTACTGAGTTTGAGGGCAAAGTCGACGTTCCAAATTATGAATTTGGTTGGGTACATTTTCAGGAACAGGTTGAAAAGATAAAATTAACTCTTATCATCAAAAGTAACTAATCTTACTCAATTATTTAGTTTCTATAATCTCTCATTATTCACAAAGATTTTCTGCAGATTTTTTGGAATTTTTAAATTATTGAAAATACGACATTTGAAGAATTTGTAGAAATATGCGAAGAAATTCATAGAAAATAAGAAATTCAATATAATGATGAAAACGAAAGAATTGATTCTAACATTGATTTATTGACAAATTTCTTTTGAGAAATATGTTCCTAAACATCTAATTAGATTACAGAATAATTCTATTTTATTATTCGTCGTCGTTATCTAATAATTTTTTGTTAAACCCAATTCTGAAAACGTACCGACCCAAATTTATGATTTTGAACGTCGACTTTGCACTGAAACTCAGTAATTATACATCGTGGAAACCTTTTATATGCCTCAAATGAATCCTAAAAGATTTTCTACAATACTGCATACTCAGTTCAACCACCATACATTGCCGGTCTGTCTCTTTAATGTCAATCAATTTCTCTTTGTTAACCCTATCACGATGGGCGGGGGGGGGGGGGTTATGAGTTTAATAAAGTACTTTTATATATTCGTTAAAGGGTTTAAAGTTAATTACACATAAAATGGATATACTTCACAACCCTTTGCAATGCCGTTAATTCTGCGCAATTTCACGCAATTCCCCGCAATTCCGCGCAACAGAGTTCCGATTGGAAACTTTACTTTGATGTGAAAACTCTTAACTTGCATCTCTCTTTGTAATGCTCTGAATGATATTATTGATAACAGATCATAACTTCCCAATGTCCCAAGGACCACCCCCCCCCTCATCTATTTCCTTATTGTGATACAAATCTAAAACATTTGATACCCTGTTGGAAAGCCCTTGGGCTCCACTGTAATGATCTTCTACTACTATAAAAAATTTGCAAATTTGCTAAATTTTACATATTTATTGCAATTTGCAATATCAAGTTATGAAGCAAAAAAGTGTGCAAAAACTAATAAATTATTTATTTTTGAAAAATTCTTTCAAAGAGCTCTAAAATGTCGAAATCCAATGACCGGAAATAGGTCTAAATATAGATTTAGTCTGGTAAAGGTAAAATAAGAAATTTAGACAGGGCAGGGACCCCCCTCACAGCTGGACTATGTTACTTCTCTTTTGTTAAAGCATTCATATAACCCCATCCCCAGAGTGTATTATTGTATATCAATGAGATAGAAAGAATAAGAATACATATAAATATATATTGTTTATATATTCAGAATAATGCAGATACCCCCGTCTTAATTATACTGTATAACAAGATTAGGCTTATTGGGAGATAGATAAACAGATAAACAGACAAACAGACAAGCATAGCAAAAGTTTACTTTTACAAGAATAAAACAAAAACCCTCCAGCTCGAAAATGTGAGGCAAGAAGAGTGTAATACCAATGATAGGAGTCTGGAAATCAGGATAAGCGTTTACTAAAATCAACTAGAGTCTTCATTAATAATTAGAAACACAAAATACCCAGACTGCTCAAACACTCTTCCTGGATAGGCTGAGCCCTCCACGGTTCCATGAAATGTTTTTGACTGGCATCTCACGACCAATTGTTGCATTCAGGGGTTAAGTTTTACAACTTTTATTATTTTATTGTCTTTTATTTCTGTCAATCTTTGATCAACTTTCTATCGGAGGAGGAGGGGGGGGGGAGGCTGGGCCTGTTTTATTCTTTTACTTTCTTTTATTTCTGTTTTTTTTATCAACTTTCTAAGTACTAATGAAATATAAAACCGCGTAGTGCTTTGATTTTGTTTTGTTTTTATTATGAACGTGTTTAATAATATAAATAAAGACTGCGTAGACACTTTATTAAGAACTATCGGTGAGAAGGTTCAATACAGAATTGGTACATTATTCGTGTTATTGGAACACTCTTCTTGTTATTGGTACACTATTCGTGTTATTGGTACACTATTCGTGTTATTGATACACTATTCTTGTTATTGGTACACTATTCTTGCCTCGAAAAAAGGTATGCATGTTTGTTGAGATAGAGGCAATTGAACATTCTGAATTTTTGACTTCTTAAACCTTTCATATACACATACTTTCATATACACTTACTTTCATATACACATACTTTCATATACGCTTACTTTCATATACACTTACTTTCATATACACTTACTTTCATATACACTTACTTTCATATACACTTACTTTCATATACACATACTTTCATATACACTTACTTTTTTATTACTAGCCACTGCACTTTCCTTTCCTGGTCAATCCACACTTCCCTTTTATTTATTTTAAGCAACACTTCTCTTTTATTTCGTTCAAGCCACACTTTCCTTTTCTAGTACATTCCATACTTCCCCTTTTCTTTTTCATATAATGCTTCCCTTTCTTAGCTCAATTCATACATCTCTTTCCTACTTCAATCCATACTTCCCTTTCTAAGGTTCAATTTACACTTCTTACTTCCTTTTTCAAATAAACACTTTGCTGTTTGCATCCCTTCTTACTTCGCATCTTTCAAGTTCTTGACTTTTGTTTAATATCAAAATTTCATTTCCACATTTCCTTCCGGTTTTATGCTAATTTCCATCCGGTTTTATGCTAATTTGAGAAATCTTATAATGTTAACTTCAAAGATTAAAAAATGTAAAAATAATCTTAAAGGATTTTCGCCTTTCTGAAAATAATTTGGAAATTTCATTAGAAGTAGGGTCTGAGCCCCCCCCCCCCGTATCATTTTGATTTATTAATTATTAAAACATCCTGGAAGAGGCTCATATTAAATGTGTACTTTCAAATTTATTTTCAAAAAATACGCAATCCAATTTTTTTGCGATTTAATAACTTATTTTGTTTTGCACATTATAATCTTTCTATTGGGATTTCCAATTAGAATTAGGGTTTCCACGAAAAGACCATATTTTTTGCGTAAATAAGTTTTTTTGCGAACTTTTTAGCAAAGTGCTATTTTTTCGCTCAAAAATGTAGCGCAACGAAAGGAAAAATTTGCGCTTTTTTCCGCAAAATTTGCGCAAAAGCTTTGCGAATGGAAACCCAAATTAGAATACTTATATTTTGCACTTGAATGAAATTTGAACTTCTCAGCTAAAATACATTTTGAGATATCGCGAAAAATCGATATATATATATATATATATATATTCGCCAAAACATTATGTGGCGAAGAAAAACATAAGAAAATCAGTTACAAAATAAGTTGAAAATTGTGTAAAAATACAATTTCTATTTATTACTACCTACATACCCTTTCCCTGACCTACTATTTGATTTGTTGACCCCCCCCCCCTTCACTTTTTATGTTTTAAACATTATTTTGATGCATAAAATCATGGCAATATATGTTAATAGTTTAAAAAATATTTATGTTTTATGAAAAATAAATAATTTAATGTTGAAACTTGTGTTTAATCTTTTCAGTAATAAACCGTTGAATATTTAGTTTCATTGATATTTTTCTAATAAAAAGTGATCTGCTTCAAATTGTCAGGTTCCAACACATTGTTAAATACGGAATCAAGCATTCCAAAGGCATTTACCAAAGGCGTTTTCCTAAAGAGCGACTTCTCAAGTGACAATTTCAAACGTGGCAATTTCCCAAATGTACAATTTCCCAAGAGGCAACGTCCGAAAGGTTAGGTTAGACCTTCTGAGGCGCCACAAGCTGCATAAGGGTCCAAGCGCTATGGCTAGGACAAGTTAAGGGGTCGAGCACTGGAGCTAGAGCGGGCAAATGGCCGAGCGATGCGGCTAGGACATACTTGGTAAGTTGCCGCTTGGGAAATTGCAAAGTTGGGAAGTTTCCACTTGGTATAATACCCTTGGGAAATTGCCGCTTGGGAAAAAGCCTTTGGGAAAGTATCTAACATTTTAAATATGGTGGTAGGCGATTATATTAATATAAGGAAGACGACTTTCGATTTTTATTGTCATTTAAATAAAGTTTTCAAGCAGCATGAATACATAAAACATGGAAACAAAGAGAAGCTTTCAATTCAAAAGCTTCTCTTTAATTACTTTGAAACCTTTCATTCGGAAAAAGCTTGTTAACAATTTAAAATCAAACAAAAAGTCGTCTTCATTATATTGGTATAATCGCCTTCTACAGTACTAAAATGTCATATTACACAAATGTTAGATACCAAATTGCTTACTAAAATTTTAAATGTGTCCATTGTAAGGTTACCATTCATAATTAGTTACCAAAAATTGTGACTGAATAAATTGTAAGTTACCAAATTGTGAGCTACCAATTACCAAATTGTGGGTTACCTATGTGAGTTACCAAATTGTGAGTTACCAAATATAGTGAGTCACAAAGTTGTGAGTTACAAAATTGTGAGCTACCAATTACTAAATTGTGAATTACCAAATTGTGAATTACCAAATTGTCAGTTATCAAATTATGAATCACCGAATTGTGAATTACCAAATTGTGAGTTACCAAATTGTGAGTTACCAAATTGTGTGTGCAAATTAGTTATCTATAAGATAGCATTGTCCCTTAACGTGCAGTTTTTGTAACCAAAAGTAACTAGTTCAGAGTAGCATTATCATAATTTTGTTTGTTTGTATTTTTTTATCTGTTTGATCTGCGCTGAAACTTGTCTGAAACTCTAAATTTTGCTCAATAATACTTAATACCCTTTTTGGCGTAAAAAATTACGTTTTGCGCAATACTTTCGGTTTTCCGCAAATTTTGCAAAGAAAAAATGGCGCAAAAAAAACTTCTTTTGCTTCATGTGCAATTTCAAAAGATGCGCTAAGTTTGCAATATGAAAATATGCGCGAAAATTACACAAATCTTGCGCAAAAAATATGGTCATTTCGTGGAAACCCAAAAATCCACACATAAAATTAAACAGTCTTAAAAACAAATTAGTTATTTATACTCGATCAGACAAAGGGTTTCTGGTGTCGTTTTGAATCCTACATTCCACTCAATAAAGGATTATTTGAAACTACAATTGAAGACGACTTTTTTATTTAAGTTTTGGTTGCTAACAAGCTTTTTTTGAATTACAAGTTTACAAGTAATCAAAGAGAAGCTTTTTACTCGATAAATTCTCTTGACTTCTATGTTTTGTGTATCCATGTTTAACAGCTTAATTTACATCAAACTTGTATTCGAAAGTCGTCTTTATTGTATTGATATTATCGCCTACCACTGTAGATAAATCTTTAACTTGACCCAGCTGAACACAATAATTTTCGGTTAAAGATAATATTTTTTGTATGATCATGTACAGTTTACATTTCCTTATCAAGCATTAACGTTTAAAACCTTACAAAAGTTAAATAATTTAATGCTAAATAGTTTAATAATTCATCATCTTGTTTTGTACCAATATATTTCTAAATTAATGTTAAATAGTTTAATAATTCATCATCTTGTTTTGTACCAATATATTTCTAAATTAATGCCAAATGATGTTTTAAACATGAGCAAATTGGTTTCCTGGGATAATGTGACATATTATAACATGCATTACAGAAGTTCTTGAAATAATTTGTAAAAACTATTTCAATCCACAATTTTACTTAAAATTATATTATTCAGTCAAAATATGAAAAGGTGCTTCTTTAAAGTTGAAAGATTTTTTTTTCTTCAAAAATTCAATCATCCATATCTTTCATCTTCAAATCTTTATTGATAGTAATAGCTTAAATAGGAAAGACAAAAAAAATATTTATTAGAACATGTATTTGCGAATTTTTGTGAAAGTTGAATTTTACGTTTCGAAATGAGGCTCCAAGGACTGTATAAAGTCTATACTGTATAAATCAGGGATTAAGCCATCGTAGTCGTCTTCTTCTTCCGTTCTGAAATCAATCAATCAAATACAAAGTCAAATAAATCAATCAATCAGACAATCGATCCATCAATTAATTGTTTAATCAATTACTTAACCGATCAATCCAACAATCAGTCAATCAATCAAGGTCTAAATTAATTGTTTACTTAATTTAACAATCAAGCAAACAATCATTAACTTAATTGATCAATTAATTAATCAAACAACCAAGCAATTATGTATTCAATCAATCAATCCATCAATCAGTCAATCAATCAAGGTCTAAATTAATTGTTTACTTAATTTATCAATCAAGCAAACAATCAACAAATTATTTAAGCAATTAATCAATCAAACAACCAAGCAATTATGTATTCAATCATTCAATTCATCAATCAGTAAATTAATTATATATAATTAATTATAATAATAAGTAATCCAGCAATCAAGCATAAAATCAAAATGGTTTTTTTTTAAATAGTTTTATCAAAACGAAGCGCCAGAAGTCTCTCACCTGTTTAAAGCAGGGGAAGAAAAGCTATAGGATGTTAAAAATAGTAGAATAAGAAATGATAATGCAGCATTGCGTAACAACATTGTTTCTAAAAAATTGTAAATAAGACACAAAAGAAAAATTTTCAAAAAATTTAAAGTTTTTTTAACAAGTGTCTAGCATTGTAAGTTTGCAAGTTTAAAGGTTAAAACATATTTTATAAATTCCTCAAATTCTTCAGAAGTTTTTTTTAAATTTTAGATTTAAAAAGATTAAAAATATAAATTTTAAAGGACTAGTAAAATCAGCTAAAGTTGGATTGGTTAGATTGCAAATTTATCTATATAATAAAACAAGACATTCGTATATATAAATGTTGCCTATAGCCAGCCAAATGGCTGGCTATAGGCAACCAATTGGGCTGAAATTTTTTGTGGACACTCATGGGAGGCCGTGGGGTGCAAAGAAAATTTGAAATTATTTCTTTTCAAAAAAAAATTCCAACAAAAAACTTCTGGGATTTCTTATTAAATTTGTTTACGAGAAAATGAAATCGTAGAGAAAAAAAAACAAGAGAAGAAAATTTTAAAAGTTATTTATTAATGTTATTTGTAAATGTTTAAGTCTGTGTTATGAATTGTAGTTATGTTGGGCTTTGTTTTTTAAACGGAAACAAATTGTGTTGCTTAACCCTATTCCAGCTGGGGGGAAGGGGGTTAATTGAACCCCCCCCCGTATTTTTTTTTGTATACTGTAAATACATTACCCCAAAACCCCAGTAAAGATAGGGTTCATAAGTTCTTTAAACGTAATTTAATGAAAAATTCCATAAAAAAGAGGCGAATGCACGATTCACAACAGTACCCTTGAAACGGAATGAAAAAAAATATCTTTGTTTTTCCATTGATAAATGTATTATTTTGATTTGCGGTTTCTGAAAAGTGGCTTGAGGATGTTCTCCAGTAAAAAACCATGTTTTAAGATAAAAAAAAACATGTTATAAGATGGAAAAACCCGTTTCAAGATAAAAAAAAACATATTTTAAGATGGAAAAACATTCATTAAGATAGAAAAACATGTTTTAAAATGGAAAAACATATTTTAAGATGGAAAAACATGTTTTAAGATGGAAAAACATGTTTTAAGATGGAAAAACATGTTTTAAGATGGAAAAACATGTTTTAAAATGGAAAAACATATTTTAAGATGGAAAAACATATTTTAAGATGGAAAAACATGTTTAAAAATGGAAAAACATGTTTTAAGATGGGAATAACATGTTTTAAGATAGAAAAACATGTTTTAAAATGGAAAAACATGTTTTAAAATGGAAAAACATATTTTAAGATGGAAAAACATATTTTAAGATGGAAAAACATGTTTAAAAATGGAAAAACATGTTTTAAGATGGGAATAACATGTTTTAAGATAGAAAAACATGTTTTAAAATGGAAAAACATATTTTCAGATGGAAAAACATGTTTTAAGATGGAAAAACATGTTTAAAAATGGAAAAACATGTTTTAAGATGGGAATACATGTTTTAAGATGGGGGCCTAATTTAAGATGGAAAAACGTGTTTTAAAAAAGAACTTTAATTTGTTCGTATTGTTGTTCTGATCTAGATTTTTAAGTGCACCGTTGTGAATCGGGCATTTACTTTCATTTCATTTTTTGTGAAACGTTTTCAATTTTAAGGTTTGAATTAAACAAAAAGAAATATGGGTGATGGAAATAAACTAAAAGAAATATGGCTGAAGGAAATAAACTAAAAGAAATATGGCTGATGGAAATAAACTAAAAGAAATATGGCTGATGGAAATAAACTAAAAGAAATATGGCTGATGGAAATAAACTAAAAGAAATATGGCTGATGGAAATAAACTAAAAGAAATATGGCTGATGGAAATAAACTAAAAGAAATATGGCTGATGGAAATAAACTAAAAGAAATATGGCTGATGGAAATAAACTAAAAGAAATATGGCTGATGGAAATAAACTAAAAGAAATATGGCTGATGGAAATAAACTAAAAGAAATATGGCTGATGGAAATAAACTAAAAGAAATATGGCTGATGGAAATAAACTAAAAGAAATATGGCTGATGGAAACTGAAAGAAATATGGTTGATGGAAATAAACTAAAAGAAAAATGGTTGATGGAAATAAACTAAAAGAAAAATGGCTGATGGATATAAACTGAAAGAAATATGGTTGATGGAAAGAAACTAAAAGAAAAATGGCTGATGGAAAACATATCAATTAAAACTTTTCTGTTGAAACGTCCTTAATCTCCTCACTAAATTGAAATTAATAATTTCAATATAAATTCAATATTTAGAAAATCAAACTTTGATTGACTTGGGTTAGTTTACAGTTTGAAGAGAAATTAAGGGGGGGGGGGGTTAAATTATAAACAGTTTATGTTTATTTAGTTTACTATTTTTATTAATTTTTGGAAACCCTATTTCTAATTTGTGGTTTTGGCAGAGGCTTCCCAAAAATTACCAAAATCCTTCAACTGTGGGTCAAAAAATAGAGATGAAGTTTTGAGAAAGTAAAAAGCATACAAAGAGTGTCAGAAAACTTGGGCTGTCTTAGATAAAAATATAAAAATAGAAATAATCCTAAAAAATGTTACGAAAATGGTATTTTTCTCCGACATAAAGAAAGAATACAGATATTGTGAGAGTAAATTTAAATCATATTTGATGAGGTACGTACATACCTTTGCTTTTATAAAAACAGTCCTTTATTATATTTATCCAAATAAACTGAACAGACGGAGATTTTCAAGGATTGAATTTATCTGTTAAAAACAAAAATATCATAATCATAAAACTTGTCTTGGAATTTACTGCAAGTTCACAGGAAACAGATACTATTTAGAAATATACATGGTGAGACCCAAAAACTTGTTGAACAGACAGACGGCATGTAATCAACCTTTGAACCTATTATTGTAGATTAGGTGCTTTTGAAAAGAAAATAGTTTTATGATTACAAATAGCAACCTATTCACTGACTATTTGCAGTTTTTCATGTTTATTGAACTATTTAGAATAACAATTGACTTTCAACTAAAAGTCGTCCTCCTAGACCTATTCCACAGTTTTATATGAGTTTTTTAAATATTTACAGTTAATTATTGAAAAAAGACTAGATCAAAAACTGTTAAATACTATTTCAACAAAATAAAAGTATTTAAAACTTTGTCAAAGTAATTAAAAAAAAATCAGAGTCATTCAATTAAAATTGAAGCAAATTTTAAAAGATGTCGGATTTCAAGGTTGACTATAGTTCTCTTGCCCCCCCCCNATCGCTTCTATGCCTATTTAAAACAGTCGAGAAAGTATTATACTTTATCTGTTTCTAACCTTTTTGTGAGTTAAAGTTAAAACACCTCCTTATTAAAAATTTAATTCTAAAGTTTCAATGAGATGCGTTTCTAAAAACCCACATAAGATAGGGGTAAAGCCACTCTGGTCTTTTTATATATTATTATTTTAATAATACTAACCAAGTAAAATATGTAAAAGAACAAAATAAAGAAATGTTTTGCTTTCTTCCTAATTTCAACTTTAGACTGTTCCTTGTCTAATTAAGGTCACATGTTTAAAAATCAATTATGATTTTCTTTTGATCTAATTATATGCAAATTCAATTTTATACATCTGTGTATAATGTCTAGAACGAGGGGATATTGGAAGGATTTGCTCCTCCCTACTCCGACACTGTGTATATACTGAGGTCTCTTCTCCGACACTGTTTCTATACTGGTTTCTCCTCTCCGACCCTGTGTATATTCTGGTTTCTCCTCTCCGACACTGTGTATATACTGGTTTCTCCTCTTCGACCCTGTTTATATACTGGTTTCTCCTTTTCGACCCTGTGTATATACTGGTTTCTCCTCTCCGACACTGTGTATATACTGGTTTCTCCTCTCCGACACTGTTTATATAATGGTTTCTCCTCTCCGACCTTGTGTATATACTGGTTTCTCCTCTCCNTCTGCAATTCTCATTCGTTTATAGTGGGCCAACCAATTAAAACAACCTACTCTGGTTAGGCGGGTCCAAACTACATAGTAAATTGTGATTTTTTATTTGTATTATCTCGTGCTTTGTAGTTGAATAAAAATATGAAAAAAAATATGAATGAATCCCTTTTTTTGATTAATCTGCGGCAAGATGATGATCAAATATATATAAGTGTGCAATCTGGGGCTGAGATGATCAATTTGAACTATTTTTGGAGAAATCCATGGATCATGGGTCTGAATCCTTTCTTGGTTAGTCGAAGGTGGAGCTGATCCATTGGAATCCTTCTTTGAGTAATCCGGGACAGATTTGATTAATCGGTAAAGCATGGGCGAATCTATTAAGGCTGTATTGGAGTTAATCACGTTTATCCTTTTTAAAACAACCCAGGACAAACATGATCAATTGGAATCCTTATAAAAAGATTGTCACAAAACTCTAACGTAAAAAAGCACGCTTGGCTTTACATTCATGCACAACAAATGTCATATTATTATATTAATATAATTCTTACTATTACTATTATATTCATAATTTTTATTATTATTTTCATTATTTATTTAAATTATAATTATTAGCATTATTATTTTTTTATTATTATGATTATTACTATTATTATTATTATTTCGATTATTCTCAATCTTGTTATAATTATTATATCATTAATAACATTTTTCAAATACTGTAAATAGTAATATAAATAATATGTGGGAAATATTCCCACAACCTCTACTTTTAGAGATTTTTAATTATTTTCTGAAACACTTAATTTTGTATGTCTGTTTTATATTTCATAAATAAACAATTTTTTTACTTTTTTACTTTACTTTATTATTATGGAAAATACCGACAAAGTATTTTTGAATCCTGGGAACCAAGGACTTAAATATATTTTTATACAGAGAGAAAGGGAGCGGGACATGGGAGGCGGGGCAGGAGATGATGGGCGGAGCGTTTTATTGGTCGCAGTTTATGAGGATATGAGACATACATAATTTGACCGGCGACCAAGGAAGTGAATTTTCACAGTTGTGGGTCAGTTCTTCAGTGGTATAGAATGCATTGGTGAAATAGTGGTTTCACTTATAAACTTTAAATAAATCAAAATCAAGTCAAATAGTTGAAATTCAAATATCATTTCTGCTTCAACTGCAGCTCTTTAACATTAAGGTGAGTCCAAAAATTATAATAATACTACAACTTAAAGGGATTTTATGCAAAATTTATATTGACCCTCCATGCAAAGGTAGCGCTGCCCTATTCACAACGGTACCCTGGAAACCTTCATCTGATTTTTAAAATTTAGATTCTGCTAATTGTATACAATTCACTTTTGAAGAGAAACTATAGTCTTAAAATTATTTCTAAATAATTAATTTAAAACAATACAAAGAGAAATCAGAATAAGAGACAACAAAAAAACTTGAAAAACACATTTCAAAATTTAAAATATTGATATAAAATCCATGAAATTTTGCTTCAAGCAAGTTTATATTACATTTTTGTATATAAAAACTTGAGTTAGTATAAATTAAGGTGGCTGATAAAAATGTTCTTGTTCTTAGTATTTTATGAAAGAAACGTAGTTTTGAAGCTTCCGTTGTGAATGAGGCTGAGTAACTTAGGAAAATTACGGCAATTAGGAAATCTGAAATTGCAGCATTTAAAGCTTCTTTTAAAAACACAATCTCAACAAATTTTTTTTTTTCACTTCATTAATTAAAAAAATTCAGATTTAAATGCTTTCGTTTGCAGTCCCAGATTAAGTTTCCCATGTTGGACGACTTCAAAATTTTAATTTAAAATATTCTTTTTGTGACTTTGTAAAACCCTGGCTAATGTATTATTTTTTTTTACCACCAGATATTAATATGATTGAAAGATGAAACTGTCTATGGTTGATTTTTTAACTCTCACACACAGTGACACAATTATAATTTCTTGTAAGCGTGCATTTATGAATTTGTCTAGACATTTAAGGGGGACTTATTTTTTGTCTTGCCAGGAGCAGGGGGGGGGGGCTCAACACCCTTGGGGCCTGAACCCCCCCCCCCTCTAAATTCAATTTTTACTGAACCAGGGGGGCTGACCTAGGGGGCCCTAGTTTGTACTTTTTACCTCTGCTGATGTTCAACCTTAACAATTCTTTTTGTGGTAAATATTAAACACCCTGGACCTAGTTCACTGTCAACTAAATTCTATAATATCTTGGGTCCGTTTACTGCAAAGGAATTGAGTTTTTGCCATAAACTCCGATTTTATAACCCCTATATCTTTGTGACCCGATGTCGCAGATCTTAGATATTTCAAAATATGAATTCTGTTATATCTGTTATTATAACAGTCGTAGTTTGAAAAATCAAAGTTTTGCACCATCGGGTTGCAAAGACTTAGGAATTAGAACATTCAAATGTGTGGTTAAAACTCAATTCCTTAGTTTTATATTGGGTACAATGCATTGGAGGGATTGTAAGCGTAATTTCAAGTGACCCTACATGCTAAGATGGCAATGCCCGATTCACTTTACGGTACCCTTTAAAGCTTTGCCTGATTAAGCATTTCTTATATATCAATGCTAATTCAAAAAATATTTATTTCAATTGTTTCTCTACTATTGCGCATTTCTACTACAGGAAAACATACAGGAATAATTAGAAGTAAATAGTTTATACCTAGACAAACTAAATTTTCTTCCACATCATTTTCAAATAGAGTTTTTAATTTTTGAATCAGGCATTGTCATCTTTTCATGGAGGGTCACTTGTATAATGATACTCACAGTCCCTTTAATTGTTTCCACCTTTTTTCATTGTGCTGTAATTTGATTTATTTAGGAGAAACCAGTGTTAGGAGAAAGCTTTTTATCAGAATCTACAACATGAATTCTTTGTAGTAGGATCAACCAAACCTCAAGTTTAAAAAGTTCCTAAAAACAATGAACAGTATCGGCCCACTTGATATATTTTCTGAACACAGAAGAGAAGGCCAAGAGGTGTACAAAAACCTGGAATTATATGCTATGAATAGTGCACAGCCGGTTCAGACCGAACCAAAAAGATTCTTTGGGTCTCATGGCAGCTTCCGCTTTGGTAAAACGGAAACTATTGATTTTTACCATCCGGAATCAAATGATCGATGCCATCCATCTCCCAATATATACTCTACAAATATGCCGATATTATCTCCACCCTCAACTCCATCAAATTACTTGCCAACTCATACCTTTTACATTCCGTTTCCATCCTCCCCGTCCAATCAATTCCATACATTAGCCTCAAATCCAATACCATCATCATCAATGTCACATCCATGTTTACCTCCACCATCATATTCATTTTCAGTTACACCGAACCATTCCTCTACACAACCTAATACACTTTCCGGTTCAAACCCTTCTTCCCCTCTCTTCCTTTCATACCCACTCACCCAGTCCTCCGGATATTACCAACATGTACTCCCAAATCATCAATATGCATCTCATCCTTCGCCACCCTACTCCAAATCCATATCATCACCTTCGCCGGTCTCATCGTTGTCCTCTCCCTCTCTTTCTCCATCAAGTCCGGAGTCAGATACCAACCCAACTGACAACACAAACTTACATAATCCCAATCAACTACCAATTAACTCTTATTGGGATTCAAAAGACTCAGGTATACGTTCAGGTGGAGATACTGCACACATGCCGCACTTGTCTCAACTATCTCAACACACCTCTAAGGAAGACGACAGAATCCAAGACAACACTGTTATAAAGCAAATTCAAGACCAAGGAGCAGAATTTAAAGTTGAACATGAGAACATAGTAATTCCTCCAACATCAATGAAGGTAACTAACATTAAGTCATTAACAATGGGGGGGGGGGGAGCGATTAAGCTCTAAAATCTTCAAATCTGGGCTTGTCTTGGAAAAATTGTATATGAACATTTTTGCGAGGATTTGGATTTAAAGTGCATTTCTGAAGGGGTTACTTATTACGCCAGACTTCCAGGACGCTAATTTTCGGTTTGAATTTTGAATTTTTCCTCATCTGCCATTTTATCTTATCTTTTATCTTTAACTTATCAAACAAGTTAAACGAATTTCATAGATTTATATTTTTTTGTAGACTTATATTCAGGCACACTTTTAAACTCTGACCATTCATAAACCTTCCCTGGGGTCATTTGAGGTGCCACAAAAAAACCAGCTCAGCCGTTCTAAAGTTTATTGGATGCAAACAAAACAAAAAACAAGCAACAGACAAGAAATGTATAATATATTGTACAACAAAAGTTAAGCAAAAACCAGATCAGAGTAATGTTCGTTAAAACGAGTATCCACCTTCTTTCTTATTTTTGTAATATATTCCAATAAGTGGGATATTGGACTTTATTTGTGAGGTTCAATGGGTTATAATAATAAATAACCTTTTGCACAGAATTTATACCATCTAATACCAACCAATCGCCAAAATGCAATTTCCTTACAAAAAAATACTGTAAATATCATTAAAAACTGGATTTTTACTAGTAATTTTAAAAACGATAATTTTTTAAAGAAAATGTCTTATCTTATATTTGTCTCATTTCCTGAAAAATAAATGAAATATTAAGGTTTTTTATAACAATGTTTAAAAGGGTCTGTTTTGCAATCGTTATTAGCACAGTTTTTTAACAAAGTATATTTGCAATTCTTCCAAAATAGATTAATTGGAATAAAAAAAACTAAATTGGATTCCAATATTATCAATTGCTTAAGAATCAGGTGCCAAAAGAAAATGTTATCATTCATCATAGATAATTAAAAAATGCACGTTTATTCAGAACCAATCAACTTTCTTAAACACTTTCTTTGACAAAGAACAAATGCGGAATTTATTTTTGAAATTGTTTTACTTTTAAACTTTTGTAAAAGTAAGCATGAGATTCATTAAAAGATGCTCAACTTTTCCTCAAGTATAAGACTTGTTCATTTTACATTGAGTTTTTTATTTTACCTTATAATTAATGTTCTCCTGCTTCATCATTATTAAATCTTAATTTTGTCTTAAATATTGATCTTGACTTTGATTTTCTATATTTTATTTGTAATTAGTTATCTTTAACTTTATAATTAATTTGAACTTTGATTTTCATCCTTAGACTTAAATACATCTTTATTTTGTTAATTTGAATTTGATTTGTAATTCTGTTCAGAACAGTGAAACCTTTAGCTATGCTGATCTAAAGGCTTTGACCCCGTGGCGTGACGAACTACTTCGAAAACTGCTTTTAGCCAAGAACCAAGAGCAGCAACAGCAGCAGGAAATTGAGCAGCCTGCTAAGCCTAGTAGAATTCAGCGGGAAACCAGGAAGAACAAGTACAAACAAGTTTTCAGGTAGAACCTAAAAGATCTAAAATTTTATTAAATGAACTTTAGTGAAATGAAAAAATTGCGTGCAAATTTAAGATTTGATAACATTTTTGTTTGTGTGATATAATTGGAGCATGTTCATGCAATTTGACATTACCAAATGTTGCACACCATACGATTTATAGCAGAAATTTGTTTTTTTTCCCGCTAAATTTTAGGAAAAATAAGTGAAAACAATACTGTTTAATTACCAGTAAAAAAGTGCCCCAAAATTGCGTAAAAAAAGTGTTAAATCTGCTAAAAATTGCTGCGTATTAGCAAGATAATCCCAATTTATTTCCGGTGTTAGCCATTTTTCATAAATATACTTGTTTTTGTAGAACGAATGATTTGTTTGAAGTTAACGAATTCCGGTTTGGTTCTGGTTGTCCGAGTTCAGATCCAAGGTTCCGGAAAGAACATTTTGTTTTTGGAGAATCAGAAGGTTTAGAGTATGTTGGAACTATACTCCGGGGCAGTTCAGAGTTCGAGACAATTATCTCTTCTATGGAGAAGGTAAATCTATCTCTAGTTTTAAAGGGACTGTTAAATGATTTAAAAATGACCCTTCGTTGATTAAGTGGTGGCATGTCCGATGTACAACATTATCATTTAAAGATTGTACGAGAAAAATAGAAAGGTCATTTGCATTTGCAAAAACAATTTTTTTCATATGTAAAATTGTATTATTTTTATTTGTAGCTCAAAAACGCATATAACATGACAAGAATGAGCTCATTGTTTTGCGTGGAATAAAATCATGGTTGAAATTCTAAAATATGTGAATAATTTGCGATTAGGACGGGGGTGCGAAGCCTCACAAAAGAAATGTTTATTTATCTTGCTATCTCATCAAACCTTGATTATCCTGATTGTGGAAAAACAAATCAGTAATGTTATAAAATCAGAAAACATATTCATTAGATACCCATACATCATATGCAGAGAAATCAGTTTTATGTTTATCGGAAAATAGAACGCAACGATACTGAATAATGAGGACATTGAGGAAACATATTTCATTAGAAATACCTAATTTAATGCTATAAATAACTAACATAATGTTATTTTGTTGTACAGGTTAACAGTTCTGGACAATCTATACGTACTGTAGTTGAAAGTGTACTGCAAAGCTGTTTACCAAATCCTCTGTACATGTATTCACTTACCGGGAAATCTCTTCTCAAGAGAATTGAACTCAGGTAATATATTATAATCCATCTAATTCAGAAAATCCTTGTAATCCATCCCATCTATATAACAACTTTAAGCTGTTAAACAACAATTAATTCAGTTTCATTTAATCAACTTTCAATCAAAAAGAGCTAGAGGTTTCGTGTTTTATTGAGAAACTAAAATATTGTAATACTTGCTTTTATTTAATAATTCCCGTCAGGACAAATGGAGGAAAATGTACGCTAGATTCTGACGTGTGTATTTAGGTTAATCAACTACACTGATCATTGTTATTAGGTGCAGTACGTGGAAAAGGGATTTGAAAATAAACCAAAATTTGGTGGAGGGGCGGGGGGGGGGAATTTTATTGATGGACTATTTGGGTTATAAAAAGAACTTTTTCTTCACCTTAATCATACATGATAAAATGGTAAATGAAGACAACTTCTCATAAATATACAGTGCTCCCCAAAATAATATGGTAAGCATAGACGACTTCTCAGAAATATTCAGTGCTCCCCAAAATGATATGGTAAGCATAGACGACTGCTCATAAGTATACAGAGCTCCTCAAAATAATATGGTAAGTGATGATGACTTTTCATAAATATACAGTGCTTCTTGAAAAATAGATTGCATATTAAAGAAAAGTCGTCTTCACATCACCCTTTTATTACCGTATATTAATCAAAAGCCACCAATCTTTACCATTCAATTTTGGGGAGCACTGTTTATTTAATACAAGTCGTCTTTATTTTCCACTTTATTTTGGAGAGCACTTAATATTTAAGGTCTATTCCTACAGTGAAACTCTTAATAACGAATACATTGAAAGAATTTATCAAATGTCGTATTCTTCACTTTCTGATAATGGAATGTTGCAGATATTTGGTTTTTTAATTAAATGATTATATGGAACTCTTTAAAACTGTTTCCGCATATTCATGGCTATTTATTTATTTTCGCAAATACTGAAATTTACGTAATATAGTAAAAAACTCATTGAAAAATTGTCAAGACGACATCTGATAAATTCTTCCGATGTCTTATTTATTAAGGGTTGCACTGTACTATATTTTTTGTGGGGAGCACTGTATAGTTATAAGAAGTCGTCTTCATTTTCCATATTATTTTGGGGAGCACTAGATATTTTGAAAAGTCGCCAATACTTACCCTTTTATTTTGGGGAGCACTGTATATTTATTAGATGTTGTCTTCATTTACCATTTTATCATGTATGATTAAGGCGAAGAAAAAGTTACAATTCTTTTTATAACCGAAATAGTCCATGAATAAAATCCCCCCCCCCCTCAGCGAAATTTTGGTTTGTTTTCAAATCCCTTTTCCACGTACTGCACCTAATAACAATGATCAGTGTAGTTGATTAACCTAAATACATACGTCACAATCTAGCGTACATTTTCCTCCATTTGTCCTGACGGGTAATAATCCCTGGTATCAAATGAATCCTTAAGTTTTTCTCTACAATACTGCACTGTCAGCTAACTACGATGTCTAGCCGGTCTCTCCCTTTAATGAGGAATGAGACATCAATAACAGAAAAGATTGTGGAAAGTATAAAGTGGATCTTTGCTATACCACGAGACAAATACTGCAGATTATAAACGATGTTTAACTTATCACTTAATTCCCATGTTTAGTGGGTCACCCTAGATGCAAATATTAAAAAAGCTAGAAAAAAATGCTACAAATTTTAAAAATTTCAGGAATGGAGTTGAAACTGCAAGATTTTGTATGTCTAGTATTGGGGAGAGTAAACTTTCAATTCCAGGTAAAATAAAAGCAGAAGTTCTGAATAAATGTCGTCTTACATGAATTGATCTTTAAACCCTACCTTAAAGTAATAGTATTTGAAAGAAGATAAATTTTCAAAAATTTTGCAACACACTTTTGGCGACATTTTTAACATTGCAAAATAAATTTTGAAAGTAACTGTCGCTTTTATGAAAATTAGATAGACGTATGTCCTCCAATGTCCATACTTTAAATATATGGCTTTTTTTTAAATGTTGCTAATCCAATGTTATTTGTCTGTTTCAAACAATTTCCAATTTAGTTTTTATTGTAGAAGATCTTGTCCGAGGATTGACCTTGTTTTTGGAGACATGGCTGGTCAACCCAGCAGATATACAGGCTGGCAATATACAGTCATTCACTAGGTATATTCATTCATTCATTCATTCATTCATTCATCAGTTGTAGACATGGCTGGTCAACCCAGCAGATATACAGACTGGGAATATACAGTCATTCACTAGGTATATTCATTCATTCATTCATCTGTAGTAGACATGGCTGGTCAACCCAGCAGATATACAGGGTGGGAATATACAGTCATTCACCATATATATTCATTCATTAATTCATTCATTCATTTGCAGTAGACATGCATCATCATGTGAAGTGGAATCCCATTAATAATTTGATTAATACAGTGAGATTCATAGAACTGTGGAATGGGAAGACAACATTAAACCCTGCGTATTTGTTTAATACTTTTTTTATCAAGCACAGAGTTTTACCGATTGCTTAACAAATTAAGTGATATAGGTGTGTTTCGTGTTTATAGGAGGTACTATTAAAATCATAACTTGAGTCTTCCTATTCCACAATATTATGGGTCACACTGTATTTTCTATTTCTTATCTTGGAAGTTAGTGAGTAAATCCTGTTCTATTTCTAGGAAGTTAGTGAGTAAATCCTGTTGTATTTCTAGGAAGTTAGTGAGTAAATCCTGTTCTATTTCTAGGAAGTTAGTGAGTAAATCCTGTTGTATTTCTAGGAAGTTAGTAAGTAAATCCTGTTCTATTTCTAGGAAGTTAGTGAGTAAATCCTGCTGTATTTCTAGGAAGTTAGTAAGTAAATCCTGTTCTATTTCTAGGAAGTTAGTGAGTAAATCCTGTTGTATTTCTAGGAAGTTAGTGAGTAAATCCTGTTGTATTTTTAGGAAGTTAGTGAGCAAATCCTGTTCTATTTCTAGGAAGTTAGTGAGCAAATCCTGATCTATTTCTAGGAAGTTAGTGAGTAAATCCTGTTCTATTTCAAGGAAGTTAGTGAGTAAATCCTGTTGTATTTCTAGGAAGTTAGTGAGTAAATCCTGTTCTATTTCTAGCAAGTTAGTGAGTAAATCCTGTTCCATTTCTAGGAAGCTAGTGAGTAAATCCTGTTCTATTTCTAGGAAGTTAGTGAGTAAATCCTGTTCTAGAAACCAGGAGAGGAAGGATGGATGTAAGCGGGTCAGATCTCAATGATTTCAAGACATCGTTTTCAGCATGAGCTTAAGAGATTTTAGTGATCTGTAGAGATCATAATGATCTTAGGAGATTTTTATTATCTCTGGATCTGGACGAGTTTTCAGTATTTTTAATAGATTTTAGTATTTTTTTTGAAGATTTCAATATTTTTATATATTTTAGTGTTTTCTAAAGGTTTCTGTGTAAATAAAGATTGTTAAAGAGATTTTATAAATTTCAAAAGATATCAGTGTTGTAAAATTTTTCTCAGGTAAAATTAAGGAATTTTGAAAAATCTCTGTAATATTTATAGATATATTTCTATCTGAAGAGATCTTAATTATTCAAAAGATTTGAGTAATTTCCAGAAATTATTTTGTTTTATTTATTTTAGTTTCAAGAAATTACAATGCTCTTATAATCTTTCAGTAAATTCAAGAGATTTTTTTTAAGTGTCTAATTTATTTGTTTTTAATTTGTGTAATTGTAATGGTTTAAGCTGATTTTTTTTAAAAATACATGTTTATATCAAAACAATGAAGAGTTCTTTTCTATTGAAGTTTTTTCTAATTACAAGTCTGCAAATAAGCAAAGAAAAGCTGTTAATTGAGAAATTGTCTTTTTACCATGTTTATACATGTTTTTGAAAGCTAGGTAGAAATCAAAAATTAAAATCAAAAGTGTCTTTATTGTATTGATATATGCGATGACGACTGTATTAAATTTTTTCGATTTTTCTAAATTGTCATGATTTATTGTTACAGATTAAAGTATAATAAAGCCCGGTTTTTCATAATGAAATGATTCCATGTATTGTAAAAGTTTTGAAAATAAATGTTCTACAATAAAATCCAATTCTTGATTATTTTAATACTAATTGTTAAAACCTTTTTTTAGAAGATACACAAGTTTATTTAAAATTGTTTGTTTTTATAATTTAGTCCATTTACAAAAGTTAAGGCTAAAAAACAACCAATTTAAATTGGAAAAAACAGTAGTTTCACACGTTCATTATCCAATTCACTTAGGGCTGGACACGTCCCAACTTTTTCTAGCCGTTTCGTTAACGGTCGACTCTTCCGTTAATTTCAAAACTCTCCGTTCCGTTAACCGAACTTTGCCCAGCCCTAGGTTCACTCACGTGCTCGGTGAGTTTTCAGGACCAATAGAATAGCAAAGGCAGCAAGATCTATCTATCTATCTGCCTGAAATATTATAATCCAATTAGAAGATAGCTCATGTGTAAATTAGTGACAACGAATAAATGGAATTCTTTACTTGTATCGAAACTAAGGTCAAAATGTAAAAATATTTAAAAAATTTGGAAAATATTTTAGGAGCAGTTCCAAATTAATTAATATCAATAATTAAGCAATTGATAAAGGATTGTTACCTAGCGTATTGAAAAATCCAACATGTGTAAGAGTTAAAATCCAGACTGAGAGTTCATTAAGATTTTTGATGAACGATAGCGCATTTGTTATTTGTCATATTAAAAGAGGAAATATTCCAAAATTTTGATTTTAAATTCTTTTTCATTTTGAATTGCTTTAAAGAAAATTATTTGCAACATGATGGTCTTTACTATTTCAAACTTAGATCATTTGATCTAACAGAATCCACTGTTTGACATATCTAAGGTTTGCAATATTGGGTCGCAAAGATGTATGAATTGGAGTATTAGAGTTTGTGGCAAGGACTTAATTCATTTCCTTCAAAGTCATTAGTATGCAGTTAAACAAACTTCTTCATATTGAATTATATCTGTTTTATAATAAAAAATTTTGAGATATTTAATTCATTTATGTCTTTAAGTTTGTTCTATTATTATTATGTAATTTATTTATTTTTATTAACTTTTTTTTAACTCGATATTAATGTTAAAATTTGCTGAATAATGTCGTGTGCTAGGATGTGACGTTTTATTTCAACAGACCTACATGGCTTTTATAGAGTTTTTGTGTTGATTAAGCGTAAAATTGCTCCACTTCTTTGAACCTTTAAATTAATGGTATGCATTAATTCTTAAAATTTTTAGAAAAGACTTTAAAGGGAATAGTAATAAAAGAAAGGTTAACAAAAAAACTAATCGGTAATCACAGTTTAAACTTAGGGCTGGGCAAATTTTCGTTAACGAAACAGAGGTTTTCGAAAATTAACAGAAGAGTCCGTAAACAAGCGGTAATATCCGTTGATTTTTTTATCATTAACAAAACCGATTTTCCGTTTTAAAAATAAATTAACGGTTAAAAACGAAAACGAAGCGGATGATTTTTAAAAATTGGCAGCGTTCTTTTTTCTGCTAAAATTGCAATAAACTTGCAAAACAATATTATATATGTATTTTAATGTTTTTTAATGCCGTTTTCAGTCCATCCCCTAACCTATATGATGAAACTTATAAATTTTGTTTGCAATTACGTGACGTCTTGTGCCGTAAATCCGTAAAACCGTTAACGATTTTTTAATGGAAATTTTAGAAAACACCGTTAAAACTACAATATTATGATACAAAATTATATGATACAAAAAAAACTTTCAGGGGTTTCTTTCGATTTAATGTAAATTTTCCCTACTTCTTTGAACTTTTTTCTTACAATTAGCTATAGAAAACCTTAAATTTATGATATTCATTAATTCTAAATTCTCTATGAAAAGACTTGAACTGGAAAATTAATGAAAGGTTGACGAAACAAATATTTGTTAATCACAGATTGAACAAAAGAGTTTGTTGTGTTATTTTTTGTAAATTATTAAACTGTTGACATAATGTCATGTGACCCTCCATTTGTAGATTGACGTGTCTGACTCACAAGGGTACATAATAAACGCTTGACGGACCTGGAAAGACGGAATTATGTAATAACTTGTTGTAACCAAGTTCTAACGCTTGTTTATAACTTTGTTTGCACGCTGTTATATATTCATGCTATATTATTATTTACTTTCCAGAAGTCACAGAAAATAAAAATTTTCATTCGAATTTTTTTAAAATTGCATTGGGAATTTTCGAGAAATATATGTAAAGTCAGCTTTGTTGTGTTTCCACAATACGCAAGGGTTTTCCTGCAATTTAAACATCATTTTCTAGATTAACACATAGTTTTACCTTTCAGTGATCAGTTAAAGTTTAAAAGGGTACCGTTGTAGATAATATGTGCATGTTTTTTTGCACATATTCATCCGAATTTTGCTCCTTTCTCCTTTCAAACTGAATTTAGAAAAATGTGCATTATAATCCTGAATTCACAGTGGACTAGAGTCAGTTTGAATTCGAACCGGACAGACCCTTGTGCCCGCCTCTGTGACGTGTGGCAAGTACCGGACTCACCCTTGTGCCCGCCTCTGTGACTTGTGGTAAGTACCGGCCTGACCCTATCATATGCAGGCTCGGTTTCAACTTTGATGGCGCGGACAGACTTTTTACAGTACCTGGCCTTTCTTAGGCGTATCTTACCTACCCCACTGGCCTAGTTGAGTGTGAATTGTATATGTGTACGACTACAGGACAAATAAAAGTGTAACGTAAGTTAACACATGGCAAGTAACCAGTTGAAGGGCACACAAAAAAAAACAAGACAAAACAAGTTCCGTACAGTAGTCTTTAAGGATAACAAGAATATTTATGTTTGTCCGATAAAAACTCAGAAACCCCTGGTCCGATTTCTCTCAAACTTTGATGGGGGATATAAGATGAGCCACGGAAATGTTCTTAGTTTGGTTTTGAGATTCTAAGTTGAGTGGGTCGATCGATTTTAATGGCGAAAATTTAGTTTCCCGGTAAAATCGTCAAAGTGCGGGTAAACGGCTGGAGTAACTTATGAGTACCCTAGGCAACGCTGGAATCCCAGGCTAGTATATATAATAAAATATGAATGTATTCCTTATTTAGATATATATAATATACATAATAATAATTTTCAATTAAATGCAAGGACTTGACAAGTTATAGTACTTTTTCAAATCCTTTGTTAAAGTACTTTAAAGGTGCCAGCAGTGAACAAATGGGTGTTTAATACAAAATTAGATCTGCTCTAGATCAAAGAGGTGTTTTCCTTTATATATTCAGTTAACTATTTATATAGCTTCAGTATTCACCGCTACTACCTAACCCACTACCCACTAACTATAAGTTTTGTAATTAAGCAAAATGAAATTTTTGATATTTCTCATTCTTATCACACTTTTTATAGTGCAACTAGTAGCTGGTAATACAACAACAACAGCATTAACTACATCTATTAATTCAACAGTTTTAGCAACAACAACCACCACAACTGATTTAACTACTACAACAGAATCAACTACATCTATTAATTCAACAGTTTTAGCAACAACAACCACCACAACTGATTTAACTACTACAACAGAATCAACTACATCTATTAATTCAACAGTTTTAGCAACAACAACCACCACAACTACTATAACAACTACAACAACTACAACCGTGTCCTTAGAAACAACTACAGCAACACCAATCACAATTATACCAACAATGAATACTATGCCAACAACGACAACAGTAATGACAACAACAACAGCAGCGCCAATAACAACCTTATCTTCAAATATAACTGTGAAAACTACAGCGTGGAATTCAAAATTTAACAATTCGGGAATACTCGGCGCAATAAACAGGTTGGATACAGAATTTATTTAGAAAGAAACAGAAAATCTTCTTTTTCTTTGCAAAATTGCAACTTAACTATTAAAAGAAGGTGTCCTAAACATTTATAAAGAATTATTAAATTGTAAACTCTCGCTAATGATTTTACAATTTTCAACTGGAATATTTCTTTAAAAAAAGTGTATTCAACATTTTAAGAGAATCCTTAATTGCAATTTTTAAGTAAAAAAGAAGAACAACGACGACATTCAATCAACAATTATCTGGTTCTTACTATAGTTATATCTTCATGTAAAGGGGCTCCAGTACAAAAGGTAGAAAGATAGAATTACAAAAGGTAGAATCTAGTTCTAGTTCTACTTTTTGTCATTCTGCCTTATGATCATTCGACCTTATGGTCATTCTACCTTTTGTAATTTTACCATTTGTAATTCTACCATTTGTAATTCTACCTTTTGTCATTCTACCTTTTGTAATTTTACCATTTGTAATTGTACCTTTTGTAATTCTACCATTTGTAATTCTACCTTTTGTAATTCTACCTTTTGTAATTCTACCTTTTGTAATTCTACCTTTTGTACTTCTACCATTTGTAATTCTACCTTTTGTACTTCTACCATTTGTAATTCTACCTTTTGTAATTCTACCTTTTGTCATTCTACCTTTTGTAATTTTACCTTTTGTAATTGTACCTTTTGTCATTCTACCTTATGTAAGTTTACCATTTGTCATTCTACCATTTGTAATTCTACCTTATGTAAGTTTACCTTTTGTCATTCTACCATTTGTAATTCTACCTTATGTAAGTTTACCATTTGTCATTCTACCTTTTTTTAATTTTACCATTTGTAATTCTACCTTTTGTACTGGAGCCAATTATGGGCCAACAATCAACATGTTATACAGTTTTACTCGCAAAGTATGAGACTGTAAAGACGACCTGAAACTCTTAAGATATGACAACCCCAACGTTAAATTACGTGTTTTTCTTTCAATATAGTTTTTTGATAGCTTACAATGTTGGCAAAAAAAGAAACAAAATTTACAAAAGCTAGGAATTATGAATAAAAGGAAATATACTAAATATATTCGGTACAGTCGTCTCTGAAGTCTCATCATTTGTGAATAACCCTGTGGATAAAATTTGTCGAATACCAAACAATAAAATATAAATCAATATTTTACAGAATAGAATTCAATTGAATTGGAATTCAAATTTTTAAATTTATTTTTGTAATGATAAATAAATAGCCGTGAAAACATGTTATCAACTAGCTTTATATTGTCAGGCACTGATTTGTTTTTAAATGTGTAAATAATTCATAAAAATATATAGTATCCGTGGCACTTGCAGAAATAAGCTTGGAAGGCGACATTATACAAATTCTTCCATTGTCTGCAAAGTTCTGTCGTATACTTAACTTCTTATGTACAAAATTATGTTGTTGTACACAACTCAATTCACTAAATTACGAAATATCCGCAGTGGTTTATACGCAATTGGAAGGCAACATTATACAAATTCTTTCATTGAATTCATAGTTTTTTGTATACTTTAATATATGACATGTTATGTACAGAACTGTTGTTGTACACAGTTTAGTACACTGTACGAGCCTCTGTGTACGAACTGATTGTAATGCATTCACGTTTAAAGAGGTAATTTTTATTTTTCCAATTAGTATTATTTTTATAAAGGGTGTCCCGCGAAACATGACAGTTGGTGAATAGTTTGAAATGTCTTCTTCCATGATTTTTAAGTTGTTTGATAGTAAAGAGACTGATAAAAAATAGTATATGACAGTCTTATTATAGTAAAATTGATTTCAAAGTAAAATATATTTTAGTAAAAGACTTTTTAACTAAATAAACTGCACAACAAGTCTTCAATATATAACAAAGTATATTGAAGAAGACATTCAAAACTATTCACTAACTGTCATGTTTCGTGGGACACCCTATATTACAAAATAGAAAGGAAACCGTCTATGCAGCAAAAAGAGTTAAGATATCAAAATAGACTAGACAGGAGGAGACTTTGTAACCTTGTAGCACCTTTCATTTTATTTTACGCACAAGTAAGTGGAAATCTGAGTTATTTTGGGGGGATTAAAACATGATTTAAAACCTGAACATTTAGGATCAGAAACCCAATGGACTTGAAGGGCGGCTTTCATTTAAACAAGTTATAGTTATATTGTATTTATTTTCAAACACAAAATACAAAATGATTATGTATGATGGTTCAGCTTAAAAAAAAATAAAACACGAAAGAAAATTTATTATGAACCAATAGAAAATATAATGTTTAATAATTTTGTTCTGATCGGTATTTGTTGAAACAGACTATTAATATTGAAATCTCAACTGAATAATATATTCATTGTGGATTTACAAGTAAATACTTAGTCAGCACTCAAATAATCAAAACATTTTCAGGAATGCATTCATTGAACTTATAAATACATATTGATTCAGCATAAGTAGCAATGTATTCTTGTTGACTGTAGTAGACTTTGACATCCACCAATAGCAAAGAGTGTGAATCCATTCTTGTTGACTGTAGTAGACTTTGACATCCACCAATAGCAAAGAGTGTGAATGCATTCTTGTTGACTGTATTAGACTTTGACATCTACCATTAGCAAAGAGTGTGAATCCATTCTTGTTGACTGTAGTAGACTTTGACATCCACAATTAGCAAAGGGTGTGAACCCATACTTGTTGACTGTAGTAGATTTTGACATCTACCCTTAGCAAAGGGGTTGAACCCATACTTGTTCACTGTAGTAGACTTTGACATCCACAATTAGCAAAGGGTGTGAACCCATACTTGTTGACTGTAGTAGACTTTGACATCTACCATTAGCAAAGGGGTTGAACCCATACTTGTTGACTGTAGTAGACTTTTTGAATTTTGCATTTTGCATGCTTTCTCTCAAAGAGAGGAGGTGTTGACACCTCAACTGCTTTCTACTAACTATGACTTTGAATAGTCTTTGTTCAGTGAAAACTGCAAATGCGAGTTAATAAGTTATTAAAAAGATTATTTTCTTTAACAAAATCAAATATACTTAGGTTTTGCTTTAAAGCTTTCCTATTCCATATTTTACTGGTGTCTCCCTGTTAATTATATTATTCCAACGTGCAAATTATACTTTAGTTTCACGCGCTGGATTTTCATAACCATCAATATTTGAGAGATATTATTTAATTTTGGCTTTTATACTTTTCTTTTCTTTCATGTTCAATTACCTATTTCAAATAAGAGAACATATTGGTTACATTAAAAATCTCCATACAAACCAGCCTACAGGAGAACATTTTAACCTTCCTGGACATGAACTCTACCATCTAAATGTTAGCGTACTAGAGAAGGTTTGGGACCACGGAAGAAGTTCACTTGAAGTACGAGAATCGAAATACATTAGAGATTTTATGACTGAACTCAGAGGAATGACAGAAAAATAGTTTTTATTTAATTGCAAACTGTAATTCAGTCAGTATTTTGAAAAGAGTTGTATAAAATTGAATATTTGCAAATTATCTTTTTCCCATCTCATAATCTGAGTTCGTTTCCCCTTTGTCATTTGACAGCCCACTTCTTTCTCTTTTAAAAATCTTTTTTGTTTGTTTATTTTCTTGTGGTTTTTAACATTTTTTTTTGAATTGTTTTTGATAGTCATTATATCATTAGAACTGACTAGGGTCAAATATATTTTCAATAAATGTGGAACTAACATCTACTTTTTTTACTCCACAAAGGTTTGGTCCATTACCATCACCGAATTATAATTGAGTCTAACATTTGTCATATTATTCCACAGTGTTATGTATCTCACTGTATAAATTATAGGTCTCACTAGATACAGATATATATTAGGTAGAGGGAGAGAAAAATTGTTCTTTGTATCAAATAGAGGTGAAGAAAGAAAACCTAATTGTTGAAAATGGTTCTACTGTTTTCGCTTCAGCGACCCATTTCTGTACTTCAGGTGACTTGCAGTTAATTTGGGTTTTTTTATCATCCAACCAGGGAAAAAGAGAAAAATGTCTTTTATACTTTGGTCTTTCTTGACACAAAATTAATGAATTTATTATCCTCACAAATCAGCTCAGACGACCTCTCCGCGATCCAATTCTTAAGCGGATGAGATTCTATTTCCGTTTTGAAGTAGAAGAAAGCTCTATCAGCTGTTTACTCTCTCACAGAGCCGGCTAGATTTTCTCACTCAGTTTTAATTTTTTTGTTATTCCAGTTATTTCATAGCAGTTAGAAGCAGTTTGAGTGAGGACAAAATTGTGTTTGATTAATAAGTTTCTTAAGCCATCACTCCATCTTTATTTTGAGCGTTTTATTGTTTTTTCATCTGTTTTTATTCTCAAGTAAAGTGATAACAAAGAGAATATAATTTATCAAGTGAAGCATGGGTCTGTTCACACTCCAAAATTGTCTTGTCTTTTTTAAGCCTTATATTGAGTCTAAAAGTCGACTTCCTTTTGCAGAGTTTTCTGTTGTAAAATTCAATTCACTTTGTATCATTGTGCTAATTTGTCATAAAGTAAAGAAAATTTATAATTTGCCTTGTAATCTTGAAGGGAGCAAATAATATCATGTTTAGATATTGTAGGACTTCACCCTGTGTTTTGTACAGACTTTCGAAGTTGTATCAAAAACAGGTTAAAACAGCTTATTTTTCAAGTTCTATAAAGCACAACACCTAATCAGATGTAGCCTACGTTTTGATTTATGATCATTGATCAACCATCTTAAAATTGTGTTTAAAAGTCATAATATCATTTTTAAGTATTGATCTCCATCTTATACAGATCTACGGGTTAATCTATAATTCCTTTTTGATCCCATGATTAACATTGACCTGCACAGGGATAAGATTGATTGATTGAGTATTTATCCTCAAATTAGAAATTGCCTGCATTGGATACCAAGATTGCTTAAAACCACTTTTACTAAATAAATGGGTGGTAAAATAACTGTGGAAATAGAAAATATTTAATATTAATACATAAAAGTTACCTTTTAATATATGTACACTGTACAGACTACAGGGAAAGTTTCTATTACAGGTGTAGGTGCAAGGGCGTTCTGGAGGACGAGTTCGGGTGTTATAGGGATATCTCTTTTCAGAGAGTGTATTTATCTTTTATTTATTATTATGGGTTCATGGGGTGGGGTGTCGGAATTATTTATTATAAACAGAAAAGTACCCATTTTCTATGAGTAATTTAGGTTGTAAAATATCTATCAGAATAGTTCATATTGAGGTGATGAAAACGCAAAATCTAAATGTGACCCATCATTTTTAGAGTTGCATCATGTCCGGAGATATTCTTGTTTTAGTGAATAAAAGTTGATGATTTTAAAATAAGCAGATTTAAAACACACTTCCTCACACAGTTCCTCAGAGTAAGGTTTCAATGTAGAGATTGAGAAGGTCTAATTTAGGCCACTTTACTGATACTACTTTGTGACCTTGTACCTCCTCAAGTTTTGATTTTACGTACAAATATGAGAAAAACAAGTTTATCCAGTTACATATTTTGAAATTTTAAAATGCTTTTCTCAATAAGAAGAGTTATGATAAAATATTTAAGATTTTAATCTTACGTGAAATTTATGTTAGTTTCACCTTTCACACCACTCTTTAATTGAAACGCGTAATTACGTCCTCTAACCCTTTAAACATATTTGCCAGGCACAATCCAGAACCCAGACTTTTGGAATGGTTCAACTTAAATACAGCTCAGCTAAAGACACCTTATAATTTCAGGTCAGTGGACATGTCCCAGCAAACAGAACTAGTATGAAATAGGGATGGACATTTCCCAGCAAACAGAACTAATATGAAATAGGGATGGACATTTCCCAGCAAACAGAACTACTATGAAATAGGGATGGACATTTCCCAGCAAACAGAACTAGTATGAAATAGGGATGGTCATTTCCTAGCAAACAGAACTGTTATGAGATAGGGATGGACATTTCCCAGCACACAGATCTAGTATGAAATAGGGATGGACATTTCCCAGCAAACAGAACTAGTATGAAAAAGGGATGGAAATTTCCCAGCAAACAGAACTAAAATGAAATAGGGATGGACATTTCCCAGCAAACAGAACTAGGGATGGAAATTTCCAAGCAAACAGAACTAGGGATGGACATTTCCCAGCAAACAGAACTAGTATGAAATAGGGATGGACATTTTCCAGCAAACAGAACTAGTATGGAATAGGGATGGAAATTTCCCAGCAAACAGAACTAATATGGATACTAGTATGGAATAGGGATGGGCATTTCCCAGCAAACAGAACTAGCTTGGAATAGGGATGGACATTTCCCAGCAAGCAGAACTAGTATGAAATAGAGATGGACATTTCCCAGCAAACAGAACTTGCATGAAATAGAGATGGACATTTCCTAGCAAACAGAACTAGTATGAAAAAGGGATGGAAATTTCCCAGCAAACAGAACTAATATGGAATAGGGATGGACATTTCCCAGGAAACAGAACTAGGGATGGAAATTTCCAAGCAAACAGAACTAGGGATGGACATTTCCCAGCAAACAGAACTAGTATGAAAAGGGATGGAAATTTCCCAGCAAACAGAACTAGAATGGAATAGGGAGGAACATTTCCCAGCAAACAGAACTAGCATGAAATAGGGATGGACATTTTCCAGCAAATAGAACTAGTATGGAATAGGGATGGACATTTCCCAGCAAACAGAACTAGTATGGAATAGGGATGGACATTTCCCAGCAAACAGAACTAATTTAAAAAGGGATGGACATTTCCCAGCAAACAGAACTAGTATGAAATAGGGATAGACATTTCCCAGCAAACAGAACTAATATGGAATAGGGATGGACATTTCCTAGCAAACAGAACTAGTATGGAATAGGGATGGACATTTCCTAGCAAACAGAACTAGCATGAAATAGGGACAGACATTTCCTAGCAAACAGATTTAATATGAAATAGGGATGGACATTTCCTAGCAAGCAGAACTATTATGGAATAGGGATGGACATTTCCCAGCAAACAGAACTAATTTAAAAAGGGATGGACATTTCCCAGCAAACAGAACTAGTATGAAATAGGGATAGACATTTCCCAGCAAACAGAACTAATATGGAATAGGGATGGACATTTCCTAGCAAACAGAACTAGTATGGAATAGGGATGGACATTTCCTAGCAAACAGAACTAGCATGAAATAGGGACAGACATTTCCTAGCAAACAGATTTAATATGAAATAGGGATGGACATTTCCTAGCAAACAGATTTAATATGAAATAGGGATGGACATTTCCTAGCAAACAGAACTATTATGGAATAGGGATGGACATTTCCTAGCAAACAGAACTAGTATGGAATAGGGATGGACATTTCCTAGGAAACAGAACTAGTATGGAATAGGGATGGACATTTCCCAGCAAACAGAACTAGTATGGAATAGGGATGGACATTTACCAGCAAACAGAACTAATATAAATTAGGGAAGGTCATCGTTCTTGCAAACAAACAACATTTTTGAGAACAAACTAAATTTTTATAGAATATGGCAATGTTCATAAAAAAATAAGTATGAACAAACAACTTGGATTGTTCAGAGAAGAGAAAATTAATTGTTTTATAAAAACGACTATTAAAAACAAAACAAAACAATCTAATTTAAAATTGCTGTTTTTTTACTGAAAGAACAATATTATTAAACAAACAATTTTTACTGAACAAACGATATTACTTAACAATCCTCCAGTGCAAAAAAAGAACATAATAGAAAAAGATAAACGATAATTTTAAGACTGATTAAAATAAATTTTTTAACAATTAAAAAAAGAACAGTATGGGTTGTCCACAAACAATGAAAAAACTAAATGAAAGAAAAGCCAAATGTGCCCAGCTCTAAAATAATATACCTGTTTAAAACTAGTTTGCTCTAAAAAAGCTTATTTTAAAATTCGAAAACTAGAACTATACACTAGAGTTGCCTTTAGATATTACTTTTCTCAAAGATCAAGCAGGTCAGAAGCAGAAAACATAGTCAGAAAACAAGTATGGAAAAGACTAAAAACAAAATTAACAGCCTAGCAAATACAACGGAAAAATGCAATAAAAAGAAAAACTTGCACACTGAAGAAAAGCAAAGGTCTAAAAGCTCAGAAAACATTTTCGGAACTGTATGGAGGATCAAGAAAAAGAAAATTTTTGATATTACAAAGATTTGTCAACTGTGGACCAGCCTGCCTCCCTTTGTTAAAGTAAACCTGCTGGGTCAGCTGCATACTGGGTACGCTAGATGGGCTGTACAAATATACACTATATCGGTATTCTTTAATACAAGTTTAGATCATGCAACTACATACTGGGTATGCTAGCCGGACTGTACAAAAATACACTATATCGGTATACTTATACAAGTTTAGATTATGCAACTACATACTGGGTATGCTAGCTGGACTGTACAAATATACACTATATCGGTATACTTGTACAAGTTTAGATCATGCAACTACATACTGGGTACCCTAGATGCACTGTACAAATATACACTATATCGGTATACTTATACAAGTTTAGATCATGCAACTACATACTGGGTAAGGTAGCCAGACTGAAATGTACACTTTATCAGTATACTTATACAAGTTTAGATCATGCAACTACATACTGGGTACGCTAGCCGGACTGTACAAATATACACTATATCGGTTTACTTGTACAAGTTTAGATCATGCAACTACATACTGGGTACGCTAGCCGGACTGTACAAATATACACTATATCGGTTTACTTGTACAAGTTTAGATCATGCAACTACATACTGGGTACGCTAGCCGGACTGTACAAATATACACTATATCGGTACACTTGTACAAGTTTAGATCATGCAACTACATACTGGGTACCCTAGACGCACTGTACAAATATACACTATATCGGTATACTTATACAAGTTTAGATCATGCAACAACATACTGGGTAAGCTAGACAGGCTGTACAAATATACACTATATCGGTATACTTGTACAAGTTTAGATCATGCAACTACATACTGGGTACCCTAGACGCACTGTACAAATATACTCTATATCGGTATACTTATACAAGTTTAGATCATGCAACTGCATACTGGGTAAGCTAGCCGGACTGTACAAATATACACTATATCGGTATACTTGTACAAGTTTAGATTATGCAACTACATACTAGTTACGCTAGCCGGACTGTACAAATATACACTATATCGGTATACCTGTACAAGTTTAGATCATGGAACTACATACTGGGTAAGCTAGCCGGACTGTACAAATATACACTATATTGGTATACTTATACAAGTTTAGATCATGCAACTACATACTGGGTAAGCTAGACGGGCTGTACAAATATACACTATATCTGTATACTTATACAAGTTTAGATCATGCAACTACATACTGGGTAAGCTAGACGGGCTGTACAAATATACACTATATCGGTTTACTTGTACAAGTTTTGATCATGCAACTACATACTGGGTACCCTAGACGGACTGTACAAATATACTCTATATCGATATACTTTTACAAGTTCAGATCATGCTACCATTAATTTGCTGTGTGTCGATTAAAACTCGAATTTTGTTTGCTGGGTTACTTGAATTTTATTATTCAAAGTTTCAAACCCTGTTGCTTGTTGCTGCTGCTACTAAAGTTAATATATGTTTTATTTCAGCAATTTAAGTATACCAAAGAACTGTACCTCTACAATGAACTGCACTATAGTGTTTGCAACCCCAGAACCTTGGAATCTGTTTAGAACCAGCCTTTATGGGTATTGGCCCTCTCCGGTTCCGTTAAACATTGGACCAACAATTACAATAATGTAAGTTTTTAACCCTGCTGGGGTACTTGAAAACCAGGATACGCAGGGGGGGGTTAATTTGCCCCCCCCCCCCCTCTAAATCCCATGTTTGATGTCCAAATATGACAAATGATACATCATTGGAAAGCTCTTGTGCTCTACTTTTAGAATCTGCAAAAATATTTGCAAATTTGCAAAAATTGTAATTTTTTTGGCAAAATCTAGTTTTACAGTAAAAGTGCTTGCAAAAAAATGTCCCAAAATGATAAAATATGCCATTTTTTCGAAATTTCAAATAACCTGATGTGTAATTAAGAAACTAAAAATGTGCAAATTTCTTTTGACGGGTTGTATGCAAATAGTTGCAAAAATTTCTTTGCAAAATTTGTGAAATCCGTTTCATTATGTCATAGGCTTTCGAAATCGCTAAAAATTATTAAAATCTGACAACTGAAAGTGGGTCAAAGCAAAGATTTACACCCAGACAAGCAATGTACATAAGTAGATGTACGGACACCCGAACAAGCAATGTACATAAGTAGATGTACGGACATCTCCACAAGCAATATACATAAGTAGATGTACGGACACCCACACAAGCAATGTACATAAGTAGGTGTACGGACACCCACACAAGCAATGTGCATAAGTAGATGTAAGGACACCCACACAAGCAATGTACATAAGTAGATGTACGGACACCCAGACAAGCAATGTACATAAGTAGATGTACGGACACCCACGCAAGCAATGTACATGAGTAGATGTAAGGACACTCACTCAAGCAATGTACATAAGTAGATGTACGGACACCAAGACAAAATTAACATAAGTAGATGTACGGACACCCACACAAGCATTGTACATAAGTAGATGTACGGACACCCACACATGCAATGTACATAAGTAGATGTATGGACACTCAGACAAAATGTACATAAGTAGTTGTAAGGACACCCACACAAGCAATGTACATAAGTAGATGTAAGGACACCCAGACAAGCAATGTACATAAGTAGATGTAAGGACACCCAGACAAGCAATGTACATAAGTAGATGTACAGACACCCAGACAAGCAATGTAAATAAGTAGATGTACGGACACCCACAAAAAGTAATGTACATAAGCAGATGTAAGGATACCTAGACAAGCAATGTACATAAGTAGATGTAAGGACACCCAGACAAGCAATGTACATAAGTAGATGTAAGGACACCCACACAAGCAATATACATAAGTAGATGTACGGACACCCACACAAGCAATGTACATAAGTAGGTGTACGGACACCCACACAAGCAATGTGCATAAGTAGATGTAAGGACACCCACACAAGCAATGTACATAAGTACAAAGATACACGCTTTAACCGCGGATCTAGTAGTTGAACTTTGAATAGGGATTCAAGATTTGAGCCAGCGAGTGCTTGTAAGATAGTTGAACCGGCAGTAAATAGTTCAGAAATCCCTCTACAATTATGCAAATTCCCTCTCTTTTTAGGTGGTTTATGGATGAGAAACTTCATGTTCATATCTCAGAGTTTGATAATGTAACAGAGGAAGTGGGAGCAGTTCCATTTAACATAAGTATTTTTATTAACTTTATTTAGATTTAAAGGGACTGTAAGCATAATTTCAAGTGACCCTCCATGCAAAGAGGCCAATGTCCGATTCATTACGATACCCTTGAAACCTTAAACTGATAAGAAATGTGGAAGATTTTTTTACTCAAAAAGTGTTTCTTTCTGTCACCTTCTCTATAGGTTCTTACAAAAAAGAAATGCGCAAGTCACTTTCGTAGAGGTTTCAAGGGTACCGTTCTAATTCGGGCATTTCATTCTTGCATGGAGGGTCAATTGAAATTACGTAATCTTAGTTAAAATGTGGAAAAATCAACTAATTTTATAAAAATATGCTAGCTTGGGAACCCATCATTGCCCAGTAGTTTACTCATATAAACTCTGGGTGTTTACCCGCACTTGGTCGATTTGTACAGGGATACTAAACTTTTGATGTAAACTTCGAACCAATCAATTTGGAATCTCAAAACCAAGTTAAGAACATTCCCGTGGCTTTCTCGAGTTCCTCAATCAAAATTTAAGACATATCAATCCACGGATTCCCGAGTTATGATCAGACAAACAAACAGAAAAACAGAGATTATTTATCTGGTTTTTTTTCATTTTAGAAGATGAGTTTAATATTATCTGTGATGGAGAAGATCTGATTGTCCAGGTTGGAAATATCTCTTTAACTTCACCAAAAATGAGAAAACTACGTAAGTAGCAAAGAATTACAATTTTTTTGTATTTTGTTAAAAAATATGTTTTTCTTCTTCATAGCCAAGATTCCCATATTTTTTTCAGCTTTAAGTAGTTAAAAAAATTCAATTTTTCCAGGTTGTATTTAATTCAAAGATTTTTAGATTTTGTTCTCCATAACTATGCTGACTATCAGAAACTATTTTAAAAGGAATTGAGTCTTTGTAACAAACTTTGATTTGCTAATGCCTATATTTTTTCCACCTGATGGTGTAAACCTTTAATATTTCAAACTTAGAGTTTTTCATCTAACAGAATTCATAGTTTGAAATATCTAAGGTCTAAGGCATTGGATTACAAATATATAGAAATTAGAAAATCATAGTTTGTGACAAAGACTTAATTCCCATGTTACGGATTTTAAATGTCCAAAGCATTTTTCTTGTTTTTTCCTAAAAACTTTGAAAAAACAGCCAATTTACACATGAGTATATCTTTTTTCTAAAGTAATTGAGATTTTGCCATAATTACTCAGACTTTCTAATTGCAATATCTTCTGAACTAAATGTCGGAGACCTTAGATATTTCAAACTATATATTCTCTTAGATAAAATAATCTAAATTTAAAATATCAAAGGAATACATCACCAGAGACCGAATTTAACGAATTTGAGCCACATCTAAAATCCGCCAAAAACCGGTTTCAAATGAGCGCCGGCTTGAATCTTGAAATCTCAAATGAATCCTAAAGATTTTGTCCACAACACTGTGTACTCAGTTTAACTAACTTACATAGCCAGCCTGTCCCTTAAAGTCTCAGTTACTTAAATTTGTATATAAGATGTACTTTATTTTGGCTTGAATTCAGTCCTAGGCGAGGGTGGGGTCAATCGCAATTCCGTTGCACGCAACTTTGCGGAATTGTGCGCAAGGGTGTGGCTTTTACGCAACCATTTTCGAATTGCGCACAATTGTGCGGAATTGTGCGGAATTGCGCGGAATTATGGGTAGTTCACAGGGCTCGCAATTGCGCGCAAATAAAATCCACTTGCGTTGGAAACTCTACCTCCATTACATGAGAACACAATTCTTTCTAAATAAAGTAAAAAACAAATTCTAAGCATCAACTGTCTTTAGAACTAATGTTGCAATTGGGCTCAGATTAAGAAGACTAATTTATCTACAGCATACAAGGTAATTATGCTAATTACAAGGTAAGGTTTCAAGGCAATTAAGTTAGTAGATGGTAAGGGTTTAAGATAATTAAGCTGATTACATGGTAAGGGTTTAATGTAATTAAATTAATTACATGGTAGAAGTTTAAGGTAATTAAGCTTATTACATGGTAACGGTTTAAGGCAATTAAGCTAATTACATGGTAAGAGTTTAAGGTAATTAAGTTAATTACATGGTAAGGGTTTAAGGCAATTAAGTTAAGTGCATGGTAAGAGTTTAAGGTAATTAAGCTTATTACATGGTAAGGGTTTAAGTTTATTAAGCTTATTACATGGTAACGGTTTAAGGCAATTAAGCTAATTACATGGTAAGGGTTTAAGGTAATTAAGCTGAGTAAAGAGTAAGGTATTGAGGTAATTAAGCTATGTAAAGGGTAAGGTATTAAGGTAATTAAGCTTGCAAAGTAAGGTTTTTGGTCAGTGAAAATTTTTTAAAATTGTGTGTAAAATCAGGGGGGGGAATGGGGGACAGTAGGTATGATTCCATTCCACCATGACTTCACTGCACAAAAGACTGGGAATGGGTGAATACACTATACATCTGAAGGAATTTTAACAATTTCAGTTTGCCACCGAGTAACAGTGTTCCTAACAACTTTCTTGGCTCTCGTTTACATGACTTGCCAGATAGGACATTTGGTAAATATTATTTTGTTACATTTTTAGTTTTTAATATATTTTGAATCGTATTTCGTTCTGAATTGCAAATAATTGATAATTCTGCTGAGAGGAAAATTATAAAAGATTGTTTAAAAACTTTGACTTTTTTCCCTTTAATGCTTAATAATTAGAATTAGAATTACCAAAAATACCGTTAACTACCGGTACTCTAACAATAAGATATAAAACCAAGCTTAGCTCCTATATAAGGACTGTAAGCGTAAATTCATGTAACCCTCCATAAAATGTGGATTCACAATGGCACCCTTCAAAGCTTTGATAAAGGTTTCAGGGATACTGTTCTTAAACGGGTATTATAGTCGTCTTTGCATGGAGAGTAAATTTAAATTACGCTTACAGTCCCTTTATAAAGAAGAATTATAAATGTTTACAAATTCATTTGTATAATTATTTAGAATTTGAAGTTTCCGATAAAACAAGATGGTTTAGCCTACCAATTTGTTTAGGTAAAGAAACTTTACTTTTATTCATGGTTTACTACAGTGAAACCCTTAGTAAAGAATACATCGGAAGAATTTATTAAATGTCGTCTTGAAAATTTTTCAACGAGTTTTATACTATATTACGTAAATTTCAGTATTTGCGAAATAAAATAAATAGCCATGAATACGCGGGAACAGTTTTAAAGATTTCCATATACTCATTTAATTAAAAAACTAAATATCTGCAACATTCCATCATCAGAAAGTGAAGAATACGACATTTGATGAATTCTTTCGATGTATTCGTTACTAAGGGTTTCACTGTATATAGCTAGTATTTGCACTGCATGGGACTGGGAGAGGGAATAAATCGACCTCCCGCCCCCTTTAATCTTAATCCTGTGTACCATGTTCACCATGTTCGAGTTCGCTGTTGTTCATTAACAAAAACTGGAAAATATCGTATATACTGTAAAAGTACTCTCTGTACTCTCTTATCTCTGATTACAATATTGATCATCAGTCTTCACTTCTTTTCCTGGAAACGAACCTCTTTTACAGTGGTAGGCGATTTTATCAATACAATGAAGATGACATTCGATTTCAATTTTGATTTATATCAAGCTGCTCAACAGCATGAATACATCTATACAAATCAAAGTCAAGAGAAGCTGAGAAGCTGTCAATTAAAAAAGCGTTTCTTTGATTACTTGAGAAAAAGCTTGTTAACAATTAAAACTTAAATAAATAAATCATATTCATTGTATTGATATTATTGCCTATCACTGAACAAGAACACAATTAATATTAACTTTTTGAATATGGACCCAATCGTTTTAACGAATTTACCAGTCCAGTGTAAAGCATAAAATACACATTTACTCGTACCAGCATGTCCAGTAAACCCATTGTATAATATACCCAGAGCGTGTTAAGGCACTTTATATGTGTTTAGGCAGAAGAGTGCTTTCAGAAAACCAAACTGGATTTCTTTTTTATTTTATGATGTCAACAAATGTGAGTGAAGGTATAAGTTAGTCTTTTTATTGACTCGATTTTTTCATTAATAGGATGTAATAGGATGTAAACATGAATTGATGGAGTAATTGGATTAATCTTGAAGTAAGGAGAAGCTTGGTAAAGAAAAGAAAGGTGGAGGAATACTAACCATAGTTAAGCCAGGCCTCAACCATTCACGGTACGAACCTCCGCTACCAATGTATCCCTATTTGGATAATGAGCGAGAGTGGATACTAATCCACGAGAACAACAGCAATGTAGCAATATGCTTTGTGTATCTAGCAGCTGAGGTTGGAGGAGATAACTTCCATGTTTGGACTACAGAGCTGTGTGCAATGCTACAAGCCGAAATTACTACCCTCAGGGAAGACGGGTATATGTAGGGCTGGGCGCGTTCCTAGAGGAACGATCATTCTTTCCCGAGAACGAACGGAACAATCAAGAACGATCCCATCGTTCCGAAAAAAAACGAACGCTCAGAACACGTTCTTAAAAATTTTGGAACGATTAGTAAAAGAACGGAACGGAACGGAACGAACGGAACGGAAATTGCTTGAAAAGAACGGTTAAAATCGTTAATGCATTCTTATTTTCAAGAACGCGTTCTAAGTTGGGAACGCATTTTAAATCAGGAATGTGTATCAAGTTTAGATTTTTTCTGTATGTAGTGAACCGAAATTGAAAGATAGAATTATTGTAAATGACATTAGACACAATAATATAGGAAAGTAAGGAGGGGGGGGGGGGGAAAA